>NC_044978.1:3392858-3400723 GCF_008728515.1 Papio anubis
TCCGTGTGTGTGTGTGTGAGCCAGTCCCTGTGTATGTGTGAGCCAGTTCGTGTGTGTGTGTGTGGCAGGCCCTTTGTGTGAGGCAGTCCGTGTGTGTGTGTGTGTGAGGCAGTCCCTGTGTGTGTGAGGCAGTCCCTGTGTGTGTGTGTGTGTGTGTGTGTGTGTGTGTGCGGCAGCCCCCGTGTGTGTGCGGCAGTCCCTGTAGGGTTTCTCCTGCCATCACCACTTTACAGTTGGTCCCGGGCTGCCCAGGAGCGCTGTGCTGGTTGCCTGGTTGGCAGTAACCTCAGCTGGAGCTTCTCCAGGGCTGGAGGCCGCTGCTCCCCCAGGGGGCAGGAAGGTGGCCCTGGATCTTCCAGGCAGAAAGCGTCCACGTGCTTGTGCTTCCTGGTGACTCGTTCCCTATGTGACACAGACTTCAGAGGCGCTGAAGCTGTGGGCAGCCACCCAGGTCTGTGCGGCACGGGCTTTCTCCAGCCTCCCTCGCATCGCGCATAAGGGCTTTTCCTTGCCTCAGAAGTTTCTGCTCAAGAAAAGTTGCCACAATTCTGTCTTTCACTTTCCCGGAGTCTCCTCAAGAAAAGGAAAGGAGAGGAGAGGAGAGGGGAGGGGGAGGGGAACTTTTGTCGGAGGAATGCAAGTCTTTTGGATTGCCAGACTCAGAGAGATGTTAAAATAAGAGGCAACCGCAACCTGCTGCCCCTTTTGATCTCGGAATTCATCTCTCGAAACTGCTTGCTGTTGCCACAGTAGCTGTAAACGTGCCTAAGGACACCATGCCCGGACACTGTGACCCACCGTAATCAATGTTATTTCTGTAGACCAATGAGAATTCCTGATGAGCCTCATTGTATCAGCCCATTCCTGGTCCGCCTTTATTGCCTTTAAAAATTCACCTGGCCTGGCGGGCTCCTGTAGTCCCAGCTACTCGGGAGGCTGAGGCGGGAGAATGGCGGGAACCCGGCGGGGCGGAGCTTGCAGGGAGCCGAGATGGCGCCACTCACTCCAGCCTGGGCCACAGAGCGAGACTCCGTCTCAAAAGAAAAAAAACAAAAACAAAAACAAACAAACAAAAAATCAACCTGGCCGGGTGCGGTGGCTCACGCCTGTAATCCCAGCCCTTTGGGAAGCCGAGGTGGGTGGATCACGAAGTCAGGAGATCGAGACCATCCCGGCCAACATGGTGAAAGCCCGTCTCTACTAAAAATACAAAAATTAGCTGGGTGTGGTGGCACGTGCCTGTAATCCCAGCTACTCGGGAGGTTGAGGCAGGAGAATCACTTGAACCAGGGAGTCAGAGGTTGCAGCGAGCCAAGATGGCACCACTGTGCTCCAGCCTGGAGGCAGAGGGAGACTTCAGGAAAAAAAAAAAATCCACCTGTGCTGGGCACAGTGGCGCATCCTTATAATCCCGACACTTTGGGAGGCTGAGGAGGATCACTTGAGGCCAGGAGTTTGAGATCACCCTGGGCAAAATAGTGGTACCCTGTCTCTACAAAAACATAAATTAAAAAAATTAGCCAGGCACGGTGGCATGTGTCTGTGGTCCTAGCTACCCATGAGGCTGAGGCAGGAGGATCACTTAAGCCTAGGAGTTTGAGGCTGCACTCCAGCCTGGGGGACAGAGCCAGGCCCTGTCTCAAAAAAAAAAAAAAAAAAAAAAAAAATCGGCCAGGCACGGTGGCTCATGCCTGTCATCCTTGCACTTTGGGAGGCCAAGGCAGGCAGATCATGAGGTCAGGAGATCTAGACCATCCTGGGCAACATGGTGAAACCCTGTCTCTAGCAAAAATACAAAAATTAGCCAAGTGTGATGGCGGGAGCCTATAGTCCCAGCTACTCAGGAGGCTGAGGCAGGAGAATCGCTTGAACCCAGGAGGCGGAGGTTGCAGTAAGCTGAGATCATGCCACTGCACTCCAGCCTAGCAACAGAGCGAGATTCTGTCAAAAAAAAAAAAAAAAAAAAAAAAAAAAATCCACTTGTAACTTCTGCTAATTGGTATGTATATTCAGGGCAATTTGAATCTATGCTCCCAGATTGCAATCCTCAAACTTAGCCCAAATAAACTCTCTACTTACATTAATTTTGTTTCAGTTTCTTCCTTTTAGGTTGACATTGCTAGCGGGAAAAACCAAACTCTGTAAAGTATTTTAATGAGTTTATTCTGAGTCAATATGAGTGGTCACAGCCCAGGGAAATAGTCTCAAGGGATTCTGAGCAAGTGCTCCTGAGGTGGCTGGGTTACAGTGTGGTCTTACACATTTCCAGGAGGCAAAACAAATCCATACATGGAAAGTGTGCATTGGCCTGGCCAGGAAACGCAGGACATCTTGAAGTGGGGGCTTGCAGGTCACAGGCAGATTCTGAGATTCTTTAATCTGCAGTTGGTGAAAGGAACACAACTTTGTCTAAAAATTTGGAGTTAGCAGAATGGACTGTTGAAGTTAAGATAAGGATGCTTAGGATTTGCCCTACAGAGAATAAAAAAAGGGAAAAAAAGATAAAGATGCTGTGTCAGAGTCAGCCACAGTACGACCTGTTCAGCAAGACTGCCGGCCTTACATCCTCTTTAGAATTGGTTTTCTTTGTTTGTTTGTTTGTTTGTTTGTTTGTTTGTTCATTTTGAGACGAAGTCTCGCTCTGTCCCCAGGCTGGAGTACAGTGGCCTGATCTCAGCTCACTGCAAGCTCCGCCTCCTGGGTTCAGCCATTCTCCTGCCTCAGCCTCCCGAGTAGCTGGGACTACAGTCGTGTGCCACCACGCCCGGCTAATTTTTTGTATTTTTAGTAGAGAGGGGGTTTCACCGTGTTAGCCAGGATCGTCTCAGTCTCCTGACCTTGTGATCTGCCCGCCTCGGCCTCCCAAAGTGCTGGGATTACATGCATGAGCCACCGCTCCCGGCCTAGAATTTGGCTTCTTATTATGACAAAGAGTCTCTTTTGTCAGCCTCATGATATCTGTTTTACAAGAATGCTGGTCAGTTGTTGTGTTTAAGGTCCAAAAGAGAGTGGGTATGATGAGACATGCCTGACCTCCCTTCCTGGGATGGCCTGAAACTCAGTTTTAGGCTTTCTCTGGAGTTCCCTTGGCCAAGAGGGTGTCTGATCAGTGGGGGGCTTAAGATTTTATTTTTTGTTCACTACACAAATAATGCACATTTTTCTGACAGGGGTGACACTGGTGTTTTAACCCCAAGTGTAAGCTGCCTCCTCAGATGCTTTTCGGAGGTTTAGGGTAGGCTTGGAGCTGGCAGGGAAGCTGTGAAAGCCACCGTGGGAGGTGCAGGCAGCGACCTTGACCTTGACGTCTGCCTGCTGTAGCCTCTGGCCTGGGGTTGGCTCCGCCTCCAGGAGCTGGGAGAGACAGTTCTGCCGGGAGGACAGGTTTGGGGAAAGTTCACCACAGGCCACTGAGGGGCTCTCCCCCGTCGGTCTGTTCCTTCTCTCTTCCCTTCTCTTCCTGTCGCCTGTCCACTTCTCACACATTCATCCTCCTAGCTCTGCCGCCCTCAGTCTTGCCAGCAGCCTCCTTGCTGCCAGATGCTTTTGTCCTTGTTTCTGGAATCCCTGCTGTTACCAAAGGCACTGTAGAGAGACAAAAGAGTGATACAAGAATAATTATAATGATTCTGTACAGAGGGTGGTGCTTTGCTCAAAGAATTGTGGAAGAAATGCATATGGAAGCGTGTTCTGGTCTGGTCCTGAGCGCCCTCCGCTGACTTGGTGGAGTGCAATGGCTCCACTGCAGCCAGGCAGGAGGTGCTGCGATGGTTTCTGGGGATGCTGGGAGTGTCCCTACCCCTCTCCCTGCCGTGCCTTCCCCTGCCACTTCTAATGAGAGAAGGAGCAGGGCTGCATGGGGTTGGGGCAGGCTGAGGCAGTGGCAGCTAGCAAGTGCTTTCACCTCTTCACCAGGGCGACCGTCACGTCTGTCCTTTGTGGTGTGTGTGCTGTGTTGAAAAATCTTGAGTTTTGGTAAGGCACAGTGGCTCACACCTGCAATCCCAGTACTTTGGGAGGCTGAGGCGGGAAGCTCCTTTGAGAGCAGGAGTTCAAGACGAGGCTGGGCAACAGAGCAAGACCCCATCTCTACAAAAATTTTGAAAACAAAACTAGCCGGGCAGGGTGGTATGCACCTATAGTCCCATCTACTTGGGAGGCTGAGGAGAGAGGATGGCTTGAGCCCAGGAGTTTGAGATTGTAGTGAGCTATGATCATGCCACCGCACTCCAGCCTGGGTGACAGAGCCAGACCCTGTCTTGAAAAAATAAAAATAAAAATGAACTAAAATCTTTAGCTTTGTTTTGAAAATCTTTTAAAACCCCTAAAACTGAATATTTGCCTGGAATGGTGCTTTCCAAACCTTTCTGGTTATAAACGTCACTGGCAGTTCTTTGTAAATACCAGGACTCCAGCCTCCCTCTCAACCTTGCTGAATCAGAATCTGGAGTGGAGTCTTATGAGAAGGGAAGTTGGGAAAACCTGGCTAAAGAATTGTCAAGTGGCAGAATATTGAATGTAAAATCTCTGCTCTTCTAGACTGTCATAAAAGTAAAATCTTAATTATCACAGCTACTGGGATAAGTGCCCAGAGTTGATCCGAATATGAATATGTGGCCCACACCATTAAATTTTTAATAAGGAAAAAGTGCCAGGACAGATGTATATACAAAAAGCCTTTCTCACTGGCATTTTTCTGGATTCAATTCCATAGAAGAGAAAAATAACATTTCTTTCATGTATAGCACTTGTATTCCTGTATGTCAGCTGCAAAATAGGTTATTAGTTGAAACACTGAGCTGTGCAACTGACAGCCCACTTTCAAAACAGTGTTCAACTGGTAGGAAAATTGGTAGAAAAAGCTTTTCTTCATGCGACTATTACAAGGATTAAATTAACGTTTGGTAAATAAAAGTAATTCAAGATGACTATGTTTTCAGTGACCTATATTTTTGCCTTCTTGGACAAGTTATAAAATGCTTGTTCAATTTTGTCTATGTGGTCTCTGAGAAAAAATGAAATAGAGCTGTACAACTCAAGTTCTTTTTTGAAAAATACCTTTCTGAGCCTTGAGCCTTGTAGAGCACAAAAAGTAATATATTTTTTCACCCATTCAGTTTGTGGCTGACACCTCTGTAACATAGGACAGATTAACAAGAGAAAAGCTTAAAAAATATATTTAATGAAAGCTTCACATGTCACAGCGGCCTTCAGGAATGAAGGCCCAAAGAACCAGGGATAACTGTATTTTTATGCTAAGTCTGATGAAAAAAAGTAGATAGTTGTAGAGAAGGATGACTGGATAAAAGGGAGTGTGAGCTAATGATAATAAACTTGGGGGAACTCCTTTAGGACTGTTTATTCCGATTGTTTGTGTGTCTATGAATTCCTTCCCCCACCCCAGGTATAGGACACGATACCTGTCACATGAGGGTCTTCACTGGAGTAGCGATGAGCTCAGAGAGTGACGTTCCAGAGTTTGATGGCTTGCTTCAGGGGAGGAGAATTCTAGATTCCATGACCTGCTTCAGAGGGGAAAGGGGGTTAGGAGAAAGGAGGGCAGGAAAGATTGGAGAGACCTTCTTGCTTCTGTGGTCTCTCAGCCTCCTTCTGCTCAAATCACTCAGCATGCCAACATGCCTAGAATTGCCTGGTGTCAAAAGCGACTAATGGTGCACGTGACGTTGTCTACCTGGAACTGCAGATGGATTGCTTTGGAGTTATTTATAGTTTCTTAGCTAGAGAGGGCTGTGTACTCTAACTCTGGGGCGTGACAGACTTTCTCCTTAACCAGACTGTGGCCACGCTCCTCTGAGCCCTCTTGTCCATCAGGTGTCCTCCGTGGCTTCTGTGTTCATGTCGTTGAGTTCAGTTTTATCACGAATCCTGCTATGTCAGTTTAGAGAGTGGTGGAGTTCGGGACACACTACCTTGGTATATTGAATATTTTAGCTGAAGGAATTGGTGAAACGATTTTCTGACCTTCCCCTGAGGCAGATTATACAACGCTCATGTAAGGGGTGACCTCTTTATACCGGGAGGGAAGGAGTGTCCTTGACTTTAAAGACAGAGGGAGCTGGGTGCGGTGGCTCATGCTTGCATTCCCAACACTTTGGAAAGCCCAGGCAGGCAGATCACCTGAGGTCAGGAGTTTAAGACTAGTCTGACCAACATGGAGAAACCCCGTCTTTACTGAAAATACAAAATTAGCTGGGCATTGTGGCGCATGCCTGCAATCCCAACTACTTGGGAGGCTGAGGCAGGAGAATCTCTTGAACCCGGGAGGCGGAGGTTACAGTGAGCCGAGATCGTGCCATTGCACTCCAGCCTGGGCAACATGAGTGAAACTCCGTCTCAAAAAAAAAGACTTAGGGACACTGAGAGGAATCTGAGACTTGCTAAATGTTCCCCCAGTTGACTATATGGAGCTCTGTCCTCAAACATTTTTTCAGGACTCTCCACTCTTCATCCAATCTAGCATAACAACACTAAGGTTTAAACATTTCTTTGGCTCTTTGTCTTCTTATGAAGGCTCTTATGTCTCCTGAAACTTATATTAAATAAATTTCTATGCTTTTCTCTTGTTAATCTGTCTTTTGTTACGGGGTCCCCAGCCACAAACTCTGAAGGGTAGGAAAAAATATATTTTTCCTTCCCTGCAAAACAATTCCCAACTCTTGATATCCCATCCTGCCAGCCTGCTCTCAGCAAGAACCCTGTTAAGTCAGTTTCTCAACAACCTCCTACCTTGATGTTTCCTCTTAGTGACTTTCCATCCACTGACGGCCCCATCCTGCTGTTCAGTGATAAATTCTCACTTGTCCCTGTACTCAAACTGAGCTCAGTTCTGTCCTGAAGTCTCTTTTCCCCTATTACAGCAGTTTAGTTTCTCCATAAAATCGATCTATGCCACTTTAAGTGGTGTCCAGTTCTGGTTCTCATTGACAGGCAGGAATGGTAAATGTGTCTTACTTCAGTGTCAAGCCACATTTGGTGGTGGCTGTCTGGAATGCTACGTTGAGAAGGACTCTGAGGCTACACCCAAGCTCAGCAGGAAGGAGAGCTGTGATCCGTGAATGGCAGAAGGAGGGTCGTGATCCATGAATGGCGGGAGGAGGGCCGAGATCCATGAATGGAGGGAGGAGGGCCGAGATCCATGAATGGCGGGAGGAGAGCCATGATCAACCAATGGTGTCCGCGGGGGCTGCAGGTGGTGGGTGTATTTGTCGCTCCTTCTCTGGGACGAGTTTGGGGCTTACTTCACTCGCAGTGTCAGTCTTGAGAAAGATCACAGCTAGAAGACTGGAAGACCTGAGCGTGGAGGTGTCGGTTGCAGAAATGAAAACAGGAGGCGGAGTGCAGTGGCTCACGCTTATAATCCCAGCACTTTGGGAGGCTGAGGTGGGCGGATCACGAGGTCAGGAGATCGAGACCATCCTGGCTAATGAGGTAAAACCCTGTCTCTACTAAAAATACAAAAAATTAGCTGGGTGTGGTGGCCGGCGCCTGTAGTCCCAGCTACTCGGGAAGCCAAGACAAGAGAATCGCTTGAACCCGAGGGGGTTGGCGGGGGGGCAAGCGGAGGTTGCAGTGAGCCGAGATCGCACCATTGCACTCTAGCCTGTGCAACAAGAGCTAAGCTCCATCTCAAAAATCAAAAACAAACAAACAAAAAAAACCCCTAAGGTATTTGTTTTGCTTATTTTCCTCTCTCTTTGTCCTCTCCTCTCCCCGTGCACACTTACTGGCGTGGAGTCATTTTGGTGGAGGGGAGTTGCTAATAAATTATTACCTTCACATCCTAACCCTCCAGGGTCTGCCTGTGAGATTGATGAACTTGTTTTTCTTCTTTCTTTCTTTCTTTC
>NC_044978.1:4900823-5140352 GCF_008728515.1 Papio anubis
TTTTATATCCCACACTCCAGTTAGCTAATGACAATAATGGTGACATTGTGACAGTAGTTTACTGTTTACAAAGTGCTTCTGTCTCAGTTCACCCATGTGACGACACTGCAAGGTGAGTTTTCTTGGTTTCTAAGTTTGACAGGCCAGGACCCAGAAGTATAGAGAGAGTCATTGATTTGTCTGGGTCACTCAGCAACAACTGGTGGGTAAGAAACTGGAGAATGGGAAACTACAGGCATCCGAATGGGAAGCTACAGGCATGAAATGAGAAGCTACAAGCATCCAAATGGGAAGCTAAAGGCATGGAATGGGAAGCTACATACAGGCATCTGAATGGGAAGCTACAGGCACGGAATGGAAGCTACAGGCATCTGAATGGGAAGCTACAGGCATGGGATGGAAGCTACAGGCATCTGAATGGACTCCTTGCATCTGTCTCCCTTTGAAGCCCTGCATCTGATTCTGTCTCTTCTGGGCACAGGCATGTCTGGCAACATGGAGGATGAACACCTCTCACGCTGCCTCCCTGCTGCATGATCTTCGACTGTGGTCCCACACTGGTTCCTCAGAGCATCAGTTCATTAGGGCGACTTATCTGGGGCTGGCTGGTGAGGAAGAAGGGTCCCTGGTGTGCATCGATGTTCACCGCATGGAAATATGTCCCTTGGGATGGAGAGAAGTGGAGGGGCACATTCCATATCAGAGCAGAACTGTCATAGCTACCAGTCCCTGAGCAAGCAGCAGGAAAAGCCAGGGGACCACGTTCTGTTTCCAGCCATAAGGAGTCATGAGATCATGGAAAGATCCTTTAACCTCTCCAGCCTTAATTTCCTCATTTGTAAAATAAGAACAGCGCTTGTCCAAGCCACCTCACAAGACGGTTATGAATGACAGGAATTCTTTCTTTCTAACACATGCCACGCTTGGGCAGGGCTGCCCTGGGACCTCCAGTGAGCCTGCAGGAGAGAAGCCTCCCCCCACCATGCCAACAGACCCTCCCCCCCAGCCCCCACACTCCCTGGCTGGCACACGTGGGACTTTGTTATTACTGTTGTTTTAAAAAATGGATTCGGCGTTTTGCATTTGAAGCATAAATAACAAATATTCCAGCTGGTCAAAGAAACTGAAATACATATTTATAAGCCAACCTATTTTGTTAGTTTTTACAAATATAAAATTATGTCCCCTTTTGGTCTGTAAACTAAAATCTATACAATTATCTGAGTGTGAGGAATGAAATCAGTTTTAAGAAATTTACTTTAGAGGCCGGGCACAGTGGCTCACTCCTGTAATCCCAGCACTTTTGGAGGCTGAGGCGGGTGGATCATTTGAGGTCAGGAGTTTGAGACCAGCCTGACCAACATGGCGAAACCCTGTCTCTACTAAAAATACAAAAATTAGCCAGGTGTGGTGGTGCCCACCTGTCATCCCAGCTACTTGGGAGGCTGAATGAGGAGAACCAATTGAGCCTGGGAGGCGGAGGCTGCAGGGAGCCAAGATCGTGCCACTGCACTTCAGCCTGGACAACAGAGTGAGACTCTGTCTCACGCCAAAAAAACAAACAAACAAAAAAGAAAGAAAGAAAGAAATTTACTTTGGAAATGTCCAGAACAGGCAATTTAGATGAATTTAGGAGGAATCTCTTTTCCTTGACCCAAAGGTACCTAGGGTATAGCTTTACCAAACCAAGGAGATTTGGCAGGGCGTGTGTCCTTGTCCTCTGGAAAACAAAGAGTGGGTCTGTAAGCAACATGGGGGAGAAGGAGGCTGACTCGTACACACACACACGTACAGCTCCAGGAAGGAGGCGGGTGGGAAACAGGAACACCCCCTTCTCCTCTTCTCAAACCTCCACCAGTACCCATTGTCCTTTGGTGCCAGCCCTGCCCCTCCCTGGCTGCCTCTGGGGTGCATCTAATTTTGCTGAGTTAATGTCTGTCAATGGTTCTATGCAGTGGGCTTTGCTCTGGGGAAAGACAGAAATAAGTTTTGTGTTGTGGTCTATTGATTCTGGCTGCTGGGAGTGCCGTGCTGAAGGTGAGTCTCAGGCGAGTCGTGGCTCAGGGAGAGTAGTGAGCACCCATTCCACAGAGCTGCTTTCCCTTCTCCTGGGCCTGAAGTTCCCCTGGGAGGCTCTTGGCTGGCAGCCCATGGCAGCCAAGCTTCTTTGTTCATGTTAGACACACCAGAATTCGACACAAGTCAAGAGTGTGCAAGTGTATGTTTGGAGTCAGAGGGCTTTCCCTCTTACCCACTGCATAAATTAGTTTAAAAGAATCTTCGAACTGCAGATGTTCTAGTGTGTTTCTATGTCCATCCACCACCCCCACTTACCCCCTTTGGTATATAGACCTGTTCTGAGGTTGGGGAAGGAGGCTTCAGAAGGCCCTGTGACTTGCCCTAGGCCACTCAGACAATTGGTAGAAGAGCCAGGCCTGGAACCGGTTTTCTGCACCCTCCCATCTTGGGACATGGCTAGCATGACCTGGTTCCCTGGTTATCCCTCGGGTGGGTCAGACTGTGCAGGTCAGAACTCAGATAAGGCACCTGGGGAACACACGGAGAGGCCTTTGCCAAGAGCAGTGCAGCCTGAGAAACAGAATGAAATCTTTGAATGTTGTGGCTGCAGAAAGAGGCGATGTAATTGACTGCTGTTGGAACCCAGGAAAGGAAGCTGGGAGCAGGCGATGTCGGAGATTGAGATGTTTGGTACCCAGGCCGCAGGCACTGGGCCCCATTTTCGGGAACAGGCCTCTTGCCCCTGGGAGGGCATCCAGCACTAAAATGTCAGAAGCTCAGTCCTACAGGGACTAAAGTGGTTGGCAAGAGACATAAATGGATATTCAAGTTTACGAAATAGGGCTGGAACCTCATGATTACGTCAAAGATGGGGCTCATGAGGGAAGAGGGGGCAAAGCAAAACCACAGCGTCCAGAAAAAGGTGTCTGAGTGTCGGGCCAATCCCACTAGGGCCACAGATAGGGGCGGTCCCAGAGGCGAGACGGAGGTTGAGCTTGCAGATTTGGGATAGTTAAGGGATTGGTGCAGGGACAAAGGTGAAGGCTGCTGACTAGGCAGAACTTTGCACTGACTTTTAGCCCAGTGCTCTTTTCTGTTAAATATTTATCTATTAGAAGTTCTGCAAGGCTAAGACTTTTCACCCTTGTACCCTATTAAAAAAGGAGGGTAAAGAGATGTGAGGTTCTGACTCGCTTCTGCCAGTTTGGGGAAAGCAGTTGTATTTACCCAGATTGGGCAATCCCATATTGGATAACTCAAGCAAAGGAAAGTCATAGCCCATGGCCAAGCTCCCAGTTCTTCATAAATACCAGGAAAATGGGCTTTGAAAAGGTGTTACATAAGTCATCCTATTGAAAAGTCAGGTAGGAAGCACAATGTGCAATTCAGTCAGTAAGGCAGTTGCCACTAGACTCGTGGAGGAAAGAGGGAGATTGAGACTCCTATCGGAGGCAGGATAGAGAGGGGAGGAATACTAGTCTTACAGTCCGAAAACCTGGTTGATTCTGCCATCCCACTGCTCTGGGCAATGTCCTCATTTATAACATGGGGAGCACACATCCCAGAGAGGAATGAAAAGTAAATGAAATTGCATCTTTGCAAGAGCATTGAAAGAATTGCAGAGAATTATTCTCCTATAATGTATACCCACCACCCCTTTCCTCTTTCTTGGCTATTCAGATATTCTTGGCTGAGTCAAGGAATGAATACCCAGCTTGATTAGGCAGGTGTGGACTGAGGCTGGTGACCAACCCCATGGTCCCTCAGGAGCTTGGTGGCGAGTTCTTCTAGCAATAACTCACCTGTGTCTAATCCCACATTCACTCTCTGAGAGCAACAGAGAGAGGCTAGCGTTCTGCTGACTGTCCAGGCACTGAAATGATCATGGTCAAGTCATATCCAACTAACTCCTCTTTTTCTGTAGAAAATACTGTATTATAGAGTCGCACGTGCTCTTGTTGTAGAAGGGCGGTGAAAAACTGCTGAAGAACATAGCTTTGCTGAATGAATATTTCCTCAGAGTTGATTAATGTCAGTGTGCTAGCCAGAGCGAGATCATTAGGTCTCTGTTTTTGGCCATGGTCAAACTGACAACTTAATTAGTAATGCAGAGAAAGCACGCTGATCAGATCTGTAAATGTGGGAAGAATACTTACAACCAAATAACAAATGCTAACTAAATAGATGATAAACAAAACCAAATAAATGCCCACAAGATTCTACTAATGATTTTCACACCTGGTTGTGCACTAGAATCAACAGGGAAACATATTTTTTAAATATTCGTGCCTTCTAATTTAGTTTCATTTCCTTGGGAATTTAGAAAACAAAAAGAGAGAGAGAAAAATCGCACGACTAGGATCCTTTCCCAGAGATTCTGAGTATGGGGCCAATCTGTGTGAAAATCATTTTAGAAGGGAGTAAAGGCAAAACAAAACCAAGATGCAAAGTGGTATACACTTTAGGATACTAAGTATATGAAAATACATATGCAGAACAAAGATGGTAAGAAAATATAAGAAACTGTTAACTGATTAACTCAGGATTAGCACACAGACTGATAATAGTGACCTTACTTTCACTGTATTTTCCACATAAGCGTTCAATAGTCATAATGTATTGCTTTTTAATCAAGGGAGAGAAGTTGATTAAAAAAAAAAAAGATGTTGGAGTTGACTGACTACTTCGGTGAGCCAACTGTATAATGCTGGTTACTAAGAAAACCATCAGAATCATAGGCTGCCTGTCCATGAACATGGTAGCTACTTAAGGTCACGAATGACTCCATGGGCTTTGTGCTGAGCAGAACTCTCTGGGGTTGTGTTTGACTCTGAGGGCCACATATGGACAGAGATATCATCCACCAGGAAACGAAGGGTCCGCAACACATCATGAGTCAAGAGCAAGAGGCTGGTTTGGAAAAGAGGAGACAGGGGCTACAGCAACTGTCTGTCTATATCGCAAGTGCTTTACTGTAGAAGAAGGGGCAGGCATCCTCAGAAGCCATTCATCAGCAAGAACATGCTGGCCCAACCTAAGAAAGAGACTGAAAGAATAAAACGGTGCAGCAGCAGGGTAGGCTGCTTCCAAATGTATGAGGTTCCCCATTATGCAACGTGTAGTGCATGCTCTGAAACTTCATGTATTTGGTAGGAAAAACTTCTGTGTCCTATGTATTCATAAATGTATTGAGATGTGCATTTATTCAATAAATATTTATTGAGAAGATTGTGTGTTGCAAGAAAGTTGGAGTAAGTGCCTTTCCAAAGTTCTTTCCGATCAAATCATGCTTCTGCTTAGTTCAAAAGAAGTGTTGGGGCTCTGATATTATATTGACTGAAGGAAAGAACATCAAGCTTTTAAAGAATTAAAGTTAGTTTTATTCAGAAGTCTGGCTCAGGACTATGGACTGAGGACTAGAGCCTGGGAGGAATCTTTCAGGCAGGTCAGACTCCTCCAAAGCAGTGTTTTAGTTCATAGTTTCACATCAAGCTTGTTCAGAAGTTACAGTCAAGCAGAAACACATCAAGGTTTGGATGTAAGAGCACATCCGATTCCAGGTCACAGAGGCATAATCGTTAACCACACCAGATGTTGTCTTGTATCTAGGAAAGGGCAAAGACCAGAGTCACTTAACTTTTCTGGGATACAGTGACCCAGGCAAGAGATGTAGGAGCCGTGTGCTCTACCCTGCTGTGTCTTCAAAGCGTCCCTCTGGAAAGCTACACTCGCCGCAGGGTCAGGGGCTTTGTGAAATGATGCTGGCCAGCACATTGAGAAAACGCAGCTTCTTACATTTGCTACTCTGTCTCACAACTATGTTTGTTTAAGAAAGTTTTATTAGGTGCTAATTACCCAAGGGATAATTATTAGCATGTACCATGAATAGGTACAAGATTAAGGTTAAGATGCATGGATTCCAAGCTTGCAAGGCTAAGGTCGTTGGTAGCAGTTACAGGAAACTCCGGGCAGTCCTGAGAATCCAGGCCCAATTCCAGACGGAGTCATTCAGCTTGACTGATCAGGCCAGGGGGCAAGACGGACCCAAGCAGGAGGTGAGCAGCCTTGAGAGGGCCAATGAGAGGGGCTAAGGCCAGGAGATGGGGGTAAAGGCACTGAGAAAACAAACTGAACGAGGCCAGAAGAGAGCTGGACTCTTAAATTGGAGTGAGTGGAAACAGAGACAATGAAAAGGCTGGGAAAACGATCAGATTTTCTCACAGAGCACCCCTCCCCATCCGCGCCTCTCCTCACTCCCCATATCTGGCCGGCACTGCAGCCCCAACCCCCACTCCTCCACTCCTCCACTGCAGGGACCTGATCAGCAGTGAGCTTCCTGGCACGTCTCACATTGTTCCACGGTCAGTATAGAAAGGGCATCTTCATCTTTCTCACTAACACTTCCCCAAGCTCTTATTTCTTGATTGAAACACACACACACACACACACACACACACACACACACACACACACAGCTTTTTTGAAACTCAAGATCCAAGAAAAGATGTTCTCATGTTGATCAGCCCATTAAACCAAGGCCAAGAGTCTAGAATGAGGCTCCACATGGAATTCCCGTAGCTCCTTTGTGACTCCCCCATAGAAACTCTCTCATCCCTAACTGACCCTGGGACATATCAATTACCCCCCACCGTGGGGCAGGTATCTCAAGCTGGACACGATCCTGTGGCATTGGCCAAAGCCTGGAGCCAAGGAACTGACCATGCTCAGATTACCATGGTCCAGCACAGGAACCAGAGAAGATTCCAGTGGACCTTTTCTGGGAAGGTGACATTTTTTCCCTGGCATGGTTGCTATGTCTGGCACTATGCTGTCTGTTATATATATATATACTAATTCTTACAAAACCCTTGAAGAGTATGCCATTTTAGAGATCAGTAAGATGAGACTGATAGAAGTGAAATGAGTTACTTTGTATTGCCAGGTTGTAGAGTCAGCATTCAAGCCCAAATCTGCTCGAAAGCAAAGCTCATGCTGCTTATACAACACCACACAACCTTCCTCAGGGCAATGCTATTCATCAGCTGCATTTGGAGAACAGGGCCATGAGCCAGAGCAGAAGAACCAAAGGCCCACAGCCCATTAGATCAAGGCCAAGAGTGGAGTACTGACAACTTACACCCTTTCTTTCCTCCTTTCCCTCCCCTCCTCCCTCCTGTTCCTTTACCAGTGCAGGAGGGATGACACCCCTGGGGAGGTGAGAGAAGCTTGGGCTGCATCTGGAGGTGCACCTGGAAAGCAAGGTTCTGTAGATCAAACAAGCAAACCAGAGCTGCGACTTCACAAGGAGCCACTGAACATGGACCAAGTACTCAGTGCGGACAGCTTACATCTTCATTAGAGAATCGCAGAGTTGCCCCAAATTGTTAAGTAACACTCAGGGCTGTTTGCAACCAAGCCCTGAAGGAGGCTCCAGACAGCCAGGATTCAGTCAGGGCTGAGGTCAGAGGAGAGCAGTGTGGGTAAAGGCAGCTGAGAAAGGCCCCGAGGGACCCACAGTCACCCACTGGACTTCTGCCTCTGCAGTGTCTGGATCAGAGTGTTTGTTGAATGACAAATAGAAAATCGAGGTGGTTTGAAATCAGATGGAAAGAAATGAATTGAGATGACACTCTTAGAAAGAGAAAAAATATCAGATAAGTCATAGGGGCGCAAATAAGTGGGGAGAGGGAGGAAAACTGCCATGGTTCATAGTGGGAAGAAGTGGGGGATCACATGGGGTAGCTGCGTGGGACTGATGAACGCAGGGCCATGAGGGCCTAACAAGCAGCTGTTTTGTCCTATAGGCACAATCTACTCACAGGCACTCTGGCATCTCCATATGAGTGTCTAATAAGCATCCTGAACTTCACTGGTTCTAAACTGAGCCCCAAATCCCAGGTTTTTACATCTTGGGATGCATCGATGGCTGCTGCATCCTCCCACTTGCCAGGCCAAAAATCTTGGAGTCAGTCTTGACCCCTCCCTTTCTTTCATAAACTGAGTTTAATCTGTTAGGGAAAAAGATCAGCTCTACCTTCCCAATATGCCTAGATTCTAAAATGCAACCCCTTTTTCCACACCCACTCTCCACCCTGGTGCAGTCTCCGCTCTTCCTGCCCAGCTCACCACTGTGGTTCTTGGGTTGACTGCCCTGCTTGCATCCTTGTGCCCTGGAGTCTGCTCTCCGTGCAGTTGCCAAAGGCATTATTTTTAAAATGCAAGTCAGATCATATCACTCTGTCTTAGTCCATTTTGTGTTGCTACAAAGAAATACCTGAGATTGGGTAATTTATAAAGAAAAGAGGTTTATTTGGCTAACAGTTCTGCAGGCTGCACAGGAAGCATGTCACTGACATCTGCTTCTGGGAAGGGTCTCAGGAAACTTCCATTCGTGGTGGGAGGAGAAGAGGGGCCAGCATCTCACATGGTGAGAGAGCAGAAGTAGACAGGAGGGGTGCCATGCCCTTTTTAACAACCAGCTCTTGCGTGAACTAATAGAGTGAGAATTCACTCACTACTTTGAGAATAGCACCAAGATATTCATGAGCGATCCACCCACCACAAGCCAAACACCTCCCACCAGGCCCCACCGCCAACACTGGAGATCACATTTTAACATGAGACTTGGTGGGCCAAACTAATCGTATCCAAACCATGGCATGCTCTCTCACTCAAAGCCCATCCTTGCTGCCATTTCTCTCAGAGTGAAAGGCCAACATCCTTCCGATGTCCTGCAAGGCCCATGGTCTGTGCACCTACCTCCACGCTGCACCTCCCCAGCCTTCCTCCTGCCACCCTCGCCCCACTTGCTCCCTCTGTCCAGCAGTACTGGCCTCCTTGCTGGTCCTCAGCTGCTCCGGGCATGCGCCAACCTCAGGCCTTCATGATTGCTGTTCCTCTGCTGGAAATACACTTCCCCAGGTACCCCCAACGGCTTCCTCACCCGTCCTCCAGGTCTTTACTCCAATGCCATGTCTTTGGTCAGCTCTTCTCTCACCCCCCGGCCTAACACTGGGTTACTCTTCTTCCTTGGCACTCTTATGCTTCCTTCCTTGCTTTTTCTTCATAGTATGTATTATAATCTGACGTAAATACATATTTAACATACGTCGATCTTCTACAACTAGTATGCAGCTCCATGAGGATCAGATCTTTTGTCTGCTTTGCTTGTTGATGTATCTGGCTCCTAGAATAGTGCCTAACATATAGTAGGCATGCAATCAATCTGCAATGAATTAATAAGCGAATGAGAGAGAACTTGGTTCAGGGAATATTGAAAGTAAATAAAAAGAACAACAATAATAACAATCATACTACTTTTAAATTTAAGTTACTATCTGCTCAGCTTTTTTTTTTTTTGAGATGGGGTTTTTTGCTCTTGTTGCCCAGGTTGGAGTGCAATGGTGCGATCTCGGCTCACTGCAACCTCTGCCTCCTGGTTTCAACCAATTCTCCTGCCTCAGCCTTTTGAGTAGCTGGGATTACAGGCATGCATCTCCATGCCCGGCTAATTTTTGTATTTGTAGTAGAGACGGGGTTTCTCCGTGTTGGTCAGGCTGGTCTCAAACTCCCAATCTCAAGTGATCTGCCCGCCTCGGCCTCCCAAATTGCTGGGATGACAGGTGTGAGCCACCGTGCGCAGCCACTATCTGCTCAGTTCTTTAAACTCCACTCTGGTTGAGGAAGCCTCCCCTTGGCTGCATTTCATTATTGATCTTCTCCCTGTCAGGTGGGGGTTTTGTGGATTGGTTGACAGAGAAAGGGTTTCAGATGATATTATGGGTTACATTATGTTCACTCCAAAGGATGCAAAGTCCTAGCCCCCAGTACCTCAGAATATGACCTTATTTGGAAATGGGCTCTTTACAGAGGTCATCAAGTTAAAACGAGCTCATGAGGGTGAGCCCTAATCCAATGTGATTGGTGTCCTTATGAAAAGGGGCAATGTGGACACAGGCAGACATGCACAGAGGGAAGCTGAGGTGAAGACACACACAGGGAGGAGGCGACGGGAAGGTACAGGCGGAGGCTGGAGCTCTGTGACTGCAGCCATGGAATTCCTGGGGCCACTGGATGCTGCAAGCAGCATGGAGCAGGCTCCCCCTCACAGCTCTGGGGAGGAATCAACCCTCCCTGCCCACACCTGAACTATCCTGGACTTCCAACCTCTAGGAACGAGAGACACAAATTTTCCATTATTTAAGCCTCCCAGTTCGTGGTTCTTGGTTACAGTGACCCTAGGAAACTAACACAGTTGGGAAGCTTCCTCTTCACCAGGTAGTCAGCCTGACTTGGGTAAAAAAGAGAAACCCAGACCTCACGTTGCACTGATGCCAATGGATGGGATGTGGAGGTGAACTGGGGTACATATGGCAGGACATGGGCCCGCTGGGGAAGGGTGGAGGAGCTAAGGATGGCTGGCAGGGCGGACAAGGATTTCTGACTTCCGCCTTGGCCATGGCCGTGCCCTGTTGTGTTGGCAAATCACTCCACCATTGGTACCTCTCTGCCGTCACTTGCAAAGTGAGTTTTTGAGTGGGTGTTGTTCCATGGTTCAGTGGCATGCTAAGAGGCCTGGACATCTGCAAAAGGCAAGAGGAAACAATATATGATGAACAGTGACCATAAAAACGTTTTCCAAATTATGATTAATTTGCAGAGCCCAATTCCACAATTTACAAACTTTTCATGTTCCCCTTGACTGGTGCTTCCTCATTTATTTCTAGCCTGGGTGGATGTCATTGATAAAGTGAGTGTAAGATGACGTCAGTGCTTCAGGAGGGTGAGAGGCCCTGAGTGGCAACTATAAAATTAAGCTAGCTGCAGCCTGTTAATGTCCAATTCAAAAGCAGATGTGGGAAAAAAAATCACAAAAAGGAAGAGGCCCAAAGAAAGACGTTTTTGATCTCTTAGAGAATAGGTCTGCGCAGACGGGCCCCAAATCATACACAATTGGCGAGTTTCTTGTCAACTCTGCCACTTCAGTCCTGGTGGAATTATATGTCAGTTGCATAAACTGCTGTAATTATTGGGTTGGCAAAAATTATATCCAGAGAGAAACTCTAGTGTCCTGTGGGAGCTATATCTCTGAAATACTCTGATTTGGAAACAATTAACTGCCTCCAACATCTGTCCCCACAGTCTGCAGTCACCTCGGCATTGTAGCAGCCCAAAGGGGAGTGCTCCCCTCCCTGCAAAGTAGGGGTGACGGGATTCGAGGAGATGGTGCCAGCTTAACCTGGGCAAGATACAGCTATGGTTTAAGGGAAGCAGGGACCTTTGAGGTTATCTATGCAACCTTCCAGTCCATTCAGGAAATTAGAATATGAGCAAATGGGAGGATTTTTCATTGATTCATTCAACAAATCATTATGGGAACTTACCGTTTTCCAGGTGCTAGACACTGGACATTTGCTTCACTAAACTTGCTTTACTAAGTTTATAATTTCAGACGAAAAGCTGGAAAATACAATAAGAACTGTGAAGGAAACAGAAAATAACAAGGGCACTGAACTCTGATAGAGCGACCAGCTTTGATAGAGACTTCTGTGAAAGGCGAGGCTGAGGCGTGCAAAGTGAGGAGGAGCTGGCCACGGGAAGATGGAGAGCAAGGCCAGTCCACGTGGAGTGAATGGTATGTGCCAAGGCCCTGAGATAGAAAATTAAATGTCTGCTTCCAAAGGAGAGGGAGATACTGGGAAAACAAATCCACAAGTAGAACAAAGAAGTAGGCATCTAGGAGGAGCCATAGACAACAACTTGCCAAACACCGTTAGTTTATATTTTCAAAAGTATAGACTGGGCATAGTGGCTCACGCCTGTAATCGCAGCACTCTGGGAGGCCAAGGCAGGAGGATCACTTGAGCCCAGGAGTTTGAGACCAGCCTGGGCAACATAGTAAGACCCTGTCTGTACAAAAAAATTTAAAAATTAGCCAGGAGTGGTGGTGCATGCCTGTAATCCCAGGTACTTGGGAGACTGAGGCGGGAGGATCGCTTGAGCCTAGGAGGTCAAAGCTGCAGTAATTCGTGATTGCACCACTGAACTCCAACCTGGGTGACAGAGCAAGACCCCATCTCAAAAATAAAATAAAAAAAAAAGAAGTTTAGAGAGGCTCATTTTCGTCCCTAAAGTCTCACAGCAAGCCAGTGGAAGAGGGCGACTAGAACGCAGATCTCTGGACTACTCCATATCATTACCTCCTTACCTTCTCTCTCTTCTTACTATATTCATCATGTTGTACAATAGACCTCTTGAATTATTCCTCCTGTATAACTGAAAATTTATATCATCAAAGTATTTTCCTAAATGGTACTTCTGTTCTTAACAGGACTTCTGCTATTGGATTAATTTTTGCCCCTGCTGGCCAGGGGCGGTGGCTCACCACTGCCTATAATTCCAGCACTTTGGGAGGCTGAGGCAGATGGATCACTTGGGGTCAGGAGTTCGAGACCAGCCTGGCCAACATGCTGAAGCTCTGTCTCTACTAAAAATGCAAAAACTAACTAGGTGTGGCGGCATGCACCTGTAGTCCCAGCTACTCAGGAGGCTGAGGCAGAAGAATTGCTTGAACCCAGCTGGCGGAGGTTGCAGTGAGCCGAGATCTCACCACTGCACTCCAGCCTGGGCAACAGAGAGGGACACAGTCTTAAAAAAAAAAAAAAAAAAAAAAATTCCCTGCCTTACAAACTATGAAGACTTTTCAAAGGAAATATGCTGGTTTTTTTTTTCTATTAGGTCCCATCTGTCTTCATGATGCCATGCCTGCCTCACACCTCCATCTTCTCCTAGAGAAAATGTGCTTTACACATGCAAAATGATGAACCAAGCCCTCTCTGGAACCAAGCAGAACAATTTGAGTTTAATCCTATTATTGTTTTTCCAAAATATTGGAAACCCTGTATGTTACACAAGTGAACTACAGATTTGGAAGGAATGTAAGCGGTCATTTCATTTTATTTTATTGCATTCATTCATTCATTCATTTGCTTGCTCATTCAACTGGCCGGTGATCCGGGAGGGAAGTGCAGTGCCCAGAGCACGGCTACTTCCCTGGTGACTGCACTTTTCCACTCTGTGCTGGCATCCTGTGAGCTTGTCTGTACCCTTCGTGAGACCAAGAGCTCCATGGGAGGCACTCATGTATCCTGAGCACCAGAGGGTCCCCAGTGCTTAGCGGAGTACTCCATTAATATTTGCTGAAAGTCAAATGAATGGCTGAATGGATGGATGAATAAGTAAAGGTTGAATATCCTCGGCTCCTAATTAGAAAATTTGCCTGTGAGAAGGTAGATGTGTAGTGATGCACGCTCCAGTTTTGTCTTCAAGCACTGTCAGTAGGGAGTTTGGATACCATTAAATGCTCATCCACCGTGAGGGACCATTAAAATCCAGCAACAAATTTTACGTTGACCGTGGTCCTCCCAACACTTTCTAAATGTCCTATTGTTCCCAATAGGTAATACATGTGCATTATTCCAAAGTCAAAGCAATACAACAAGATGCACTTTGGGAAGTCCCCAGCTACTCTATCCCCCAAGCCCTATCCCTCACCCCCTCTACATAGAGTGACTATGGGAACTTGTTTGTCTGGAACGGTTCCAAGCTACATCTGTTGTCTTGGGATAAATATTAATAATTTGATTGGGCGCGGTGGCTCATACCTGTAATCCCAGCACTTTGGGAGGCCGAGGCGGGTGGGTTACCTGAGGTTGGGAGTTCGAGACCAGCCTGGCCAACATGGTGAAATGTTGTCTCTACTAAAAATGCAAAAAATTAGTCAGGTAGTCAGGTGTGGTGGTGGGTGCCTGTAATCCCAGCTACTTGGGAGGCTGAGGCAGGAGAATCTCTTGAACCCAGGAGGCAGAGGTTGCAGTGAGCCAAGATCACACCACTGCACTCCAGCCTGGGCAACAGAGTAAGACTCTGTCTAAAAAACAAATTAACACTGACCCTCTCGCTCTCAAAACTATTCCATTTAGGCAAAAATAATATGTTTACCCTATCTATAGTTAACCACTTTCACCACTTCCTTCAAGCTTTTCTTGATGCAGAATCAAGCAAAGAGGAATACAGATTTCTATTTCCCCTCTTATGTATTTTTTTAAAAAAATTTTTTATTATACTTTAATCTTATGTATTCTTTTCAGCACCTGGCTTTTCTTCCTAACAACAGGGAACCCTTTTTATAGAGATGATCCTCATCTTTTCTTTCTTGTGTCCTTTCTTTCTTTCTTGCAGCTGCATGGCACGTAGATGACTATGGCTTTTTAACCAGTCTCCTATTGATGGACAATTTGGTTATTTCCAATTGTTTTTTATTACAAGTACTACATCAATGCCATTCGTTTACATGTGTGGAGTTGTACCTATAGAAAAATACTCAGAAGTACGATTGCTGGGTCAAATACAAGTGTGTCTGTAATTTTGAAAGATATTGCCAAATCTCTCTTCATTGAAGTTGTGAGGTTCTGCAGTCCTAAAACAAGATATGAGACATCATGTTTTCCTATAACTTTGCTCTTTTTTTTTTTTTTTCTTTTGAGATGGAGTCTCATTCAGTCACCCAGGCTGGAGTACAGTGGCACTATCTTGGCTCACTGCAACCTCTGCCTCCCGAGTTCAAGTGATTCTCCTGCCTCAGCCTCCCGAGTAACTGGGACTATAGGCACCCGCCACCACGCCAGGCTGATTTTTTTTTTTTTTTTTTTTTTTTTTAGTAGAGATGGGGTTTCGCCATGTTGACCAGGCTGGTCTTTAACTCCTGACCTCAGGTGATCCGCCTACCTCGGCCTCCCATAACTCTGCTCTTAAATGTCTCACAGACTGCATGACTTCTTCCAAAATGTGAAACTATATCCCAGAGGTGAACACCGTTGGCTTCTTCTTTTCCCCAAACTAGACTTGGCTCCCTAGACCTGGCAAAGACATGGTAGTACATTGTTTATTCCAATAGTGATATAATTTTATGATTTTTTTTCAAAAATTTTCTTTATATCAGACACTTTCATCAACTTTCAGTAAAAAAAGTTCAGTAAAATAAGAACTTTCAGTATTTTCCTATCTTTTTTTTTTTTTTTTTTTTTTAATGATTAACGGTTTTTCTATGAAGCCACCTAACAACCTGGTTGCTGACTGGTGGTGCTTCTTTAGTTTGATGCATAAAAAGGATCGTTAGGAGCTATGGAAGACTGTCTTGTCAATAGATCTGTTGTAATTTGGCAGGTAGCATTTGGTAAGTACTCACCTGTTGTTATACTTTTCAAACTCTTCAGGCTAATGAGGTAAGTTGGGTGAATTGCCCACATACTGCTGTGCTACAAATGAAGCTACATCATTTAACTCATTACTGAAGCATTTCTCGAACTGTGGTCCGTAGGCCACCTGTAGCTAAGTCATCTGAAGTGCTTGTTAAGAGGGTAGGTTCCTGGACTGCACTTCATATCTACTCAGTTTCTCTCTGCCTGTCTCTTCACATGTTATTGTTCTGATCATTCCCACTGGTAATCATAGAACGGAAAGTCATGTGCAAGACAGCAGACTGGTGATCTGTAGGGCACTCCTAGCTCTTCTCACGGATTTTTAGAGAGCATTGTTTTCTTTCTTCCTTCCTTCCTTCCTTTCTTTTTCTTTCCTTCTTTCTTTTTTCTTTCTCTTTCTTTCTTTCTTTCCTTCATTCATTCTTTCTTTCTTTTCTTTTTCTTTTGTTTCTGTCTCACAGTTTGTAAAGAATGTTTTATGGGCTGGGTACAGTGGCTCACACCTGTACTGCTGGTGCTTTGAGAGGCCAAGGCAGGAGGATCACTTGAGGCCAGGGGTTCGAGACCAGCCTGGTCAACATAACCAGACCCCATCTCTACAAAAGAATTAAAAATTAGCAGGGTGTGGTGGTACATGCCTGTAGTCCCAGCTACTTGGGAGGATTGCTTGTGCCCAAGAATTCAAGGCTGCAGTGAGTTACGATCACACCCCACTGTATTCCAGCCTGGGTGACAGAGCAAGACCCTTCTCTTAAAAATTTTTTTTAATGTTTTATTACAAAAATTTTCAAACATATGTGAAAGTAGAAAGAATAGTACAATAACCTCCATGTATCCATTATCAACTTTTTCTTTTCTTTTTTTTTTTTTTTTTTTGAGACAGAGTCTTGCTCTGTCACCCAGGCTGGAGTGCAGTGGTACGATCTCGGCTCACTGCAACCTCTGCCTCCTGGGTTCAAGCAATTCTTTCAACCTTAGCCTCTTGAGTAGCTGGAACTACAAGCATGCGCCACCACACCTGGCTAATTTTTTTGTGTGTTTTTTTAGAGAGGGGGTTTCACCATATTGACCAGGCTGGTCTCGAACTCCTGACCTCGTGATCCACCCGCCTCGGCCTCCCAAAGTGCTGGGATTACAGGTGTGAGCCACCGCACTTGGCCCCATTATTAACTTTAATAATTATCAACTCATGACTAATTTTGTTTCATCTATATCCCCACCAATGTCCCCCAACTGCCTGGAAATGCCAGACATCATTTTTTCCATCTGAAATCTATTGTAGTATGTATCTAGAATTCTTCCTGCTCCAAAAGAGGAGCAGCTGAGAGGGGGATGAGGCCCCCCTGGGCAGGTGGAGAGAGCTTATCTTGGAAGAAGGATGGCCCAGCTGGGTGTCTGGTGCATGTCCTCTGGGCTGTGTTATTCTGCTGTGAGGGGCTGCGCCAGGCACATTCTGAGGTCCTACCTGCCTCTAAAATGCAGGTTCTGTCCTGTCCCCTGAAGGGACCGTCCCTGCTTAGTTGTTATAGTCTGAATACTTGCCCGACTTTCCTCACACATTAGTAGGTATAGCTTCTGAATTTCACCAGCATTTTGCCCTCATTCCCTATGTAAGCACTTAAATTCCTAAAAGCACCCTCAGAATGACACAGTCCCACAGTCCCCCTCCAAATCCTGCTGAATCGGAAGTAGATGTTTTCTTCCCTTTTTAAAGAAACACATGGCCGTATGCAATATAATAATTTCTGTTTTTATAGAGAAAACCCAAGCACATTATTAACTGTGACACCAAATATTATTTTTGATTTTATAGCCATGATAAACTACCATCTGTAATTCCCGAAAAACCTGAAAAGCTTTCTGACCTAGCTGAGCCAGGGGGCAGAATAGAGTGTGGTGAAACTGAAAAGCTTGAAAGTACTGAAAGTACTTCGAACAGATGCTCAGATATTCACATAGATAACAGAGATAATAAGGAGATAGCAAGAATAAAGCACACCAAAACTGCAGGCACTACAAAAGAACTCTTTCAATCATTTCGGAGTCACATTTCATACTACATTGTCAGAGGTGATGTTGGAAGATTAGGCTCTTGACTGCTCTTTGGCCCATGTATCCAAGGGTTTCTTGCTCTTGGAACTGCTTTTCATGAAATTGGCAACCTCACATTTTGATTTCTACAGATTCTTTTTACTGCAACAAATTTCCCTTAGCCAAGATCTTTCATCACAAGGTGAACTCTGCCTAAAGGAGATCTATTTCCTCAGGTTTAAGACACCACTGATGTCTTGTGAAAGATCACGTTTTCAGAGCAAGAAGCAGAGTTGGACACAAAGCTCAGGCTTCTCAGCCTGGCCAGTGCCTTGCTGTGTGACCACCTAGGCTCTTGGCTTTAAGATCACTTGGTGGAGGCCAGTTGAACAAAATCAATCACTGTTACCAGGCATCCTGGAAAAAAGAGGAGGCACTGGGTTCCATTTTGTTGTTGTTATAACGTTCTTGATCAGCCTAGAGTTCAAAACCATCCACAAAAGATGTGTATAACATGAGAAAATTAAATGTCCAAGAATGCGGATTGGACTGCGTTGTTATAAAGTTATAAAATAGAAACCTCTGAAGTCATAAAAAATCACAAGTTAGAGCTACATTTATTGGCATAAAAATATTCCATAGTACATTTTATTTTCTTTGGTGTGTATTTTTATCTGTTTTTTCCCTCTCTTTGCAATGACAGATGCTACCACCAACTATCGCGAACATCAGAACAGTCACATACTCTATTGCACTGCGATCTAAATAGACACTAGGATTCTGAGAAGGTGAGTGTTCCTGCTAACAGTTTCAGTAAAACGGTACAAGGAAAACTGATGACTCCTTTAATGATATCAAACTCAGAGGTCATCATGGAGATCAAATCTCCCTTAGGGAAAAGGTAGCTGGCCTGTGCAGTTGCATATCTGACCCTTGGATAGTCACTGTCATCCTTGGAGGAGTCCATGGAGGGAGTATTTCCTTATTCTCACTAAACAGTCTTGATGGAAAAGTGAAATCAGTGCAGCTGGAAAGTTAGAAAGAAGATGATAAAATGCCCATTAAGTATTGAGGCAGGTGAAAAGGAAGGATGTTCCTTACTGTTTAAAGACCTTTGAATCTGAGGGCAGGCTTCCAGGCATTAAGCACAAAGGGAGCAAAATGTAGAGCAAACATCCGAGACGGGTCAAGATGGCGCTTCTCTACAATCAGAAGTTTTGTCTGAATTCTCCTCTGACAGGGGAAAGTTTATAAATGTATATGTTTGCTCCTGAAATAAACATTTATCAAGCACCTAGTGTATGGCAGCTTGGAGATATAAACATAAGCAAATACCATCTCTTGGCTTCAACACAATTGCAGTCAATTCAGAGTCAGCAAAAGCTGTTTCTGCGACATAGATGGGGCGATGTGGGAATGAAAAAGGGGAGGTAGCCTCTGGTGGCAGGGACGCAATTCTGAAGGACAGTGATGAACACCACGGTGGAGGGGGGTAAAGAGGGTGACCTGTTTGAAAACAGTGAGCCACTTGTCTTGGCTGGAGGTCAGGAGAAGGCCAGTGAAGGAGAGAGTGACCAAGAAGACAAGAGGGTAAGGCGATGACCGGCTTATTAGGCCTCTATTAGACCAAGGACTTTCGACTTTATCTTACAGGAAACAACCATAGAGTTATTTTCAGTAGGGTTTATTATTATTACACATAACAATATAATTTCTGTCAGTAACATTAACCTTGGGACCAAAGCATTATCCTGCCTATACCTAGAGTTAGAAGCTTTTCAGAGGGACTAAGACATGGCTTCATTTATTTCTTTTTGTGAGTAGGGGCTGAGAACACAATGCAGCCATCACAAAAAGTCACTGATTTGACCAATGGCATTAGTAAGAAATCATTAGGACTATACTAAGCCTCAGTTGTGTAAGATTAGATTTATCATTCATTCATTCATTCATTCATTTCTCCAAAATAATACTTGTTGACACTCACCATGTATTAGTAATTGTGCTAGGGCTTGGGAATACAACAGGTATGACCCCTACCCGTTCTCGGCCTACAATCTAATGGGAGAAATAGAAGAATAGAACAAACAATGGAAATATAGGGGGATAGCATTGGTCTCTAAGGAGCCCTTTTCTCAACTCAGCATGAACCCTTCCCCACAGCTCTGGGTTGAAACTATTGTCTAATGTAGGCCAAGGACCCTGCTATCAAAATACTGACACTGGCTCCTGCTGTCCCAGAATGGTTGTTTTATTCTCTTGTGTTCCGAAAGGTGTTTGATCTTCAACAGTTCCCTGATTGGTGTGATAGACACTAAATGGAAGCAAAACTCTGGGTAGGTTATAGTTATATGGCTAAATAGATAATAACTGGTTCTTTTTCCAATATAGATTAAAAAATCATTATGATTAATAAAATACAAGTTCATTTGAAAATGTTACTGAATTCATTGCAACTTTTGATTGCTTTTGCTTTTTTTCCCCAATCACTAGGTACCAAAAGTACAATTACTAACATGTGGGAGAAATCCTCAAGGTTAGTTTCATGTTAAGCAGCAAACTTCACTCATCTAAATGCTGTGAATTACAGACATGAAGAATAAATTCTTAGTGGAGTGGAGAGGTGTATTAGTCAGTTTTCTCATAAATGAAACATTTCACCCAGAAATGATCGGAGATAGATAGATAGATAGATGATACATAATTGATAGGTAGATAGATGGATGGATAGATAGATGATAATTGATAGGTACATAGATGGATAGATAGATAGATGATAGATAATTGATAGATAGGTAGATAGATGATAGAGAGATGATAGATAATAGGTAGATAGATAGATAGATAGATAAAAGAGATTTAGTATGAGGGATTCGCTCCTGTGATTATGGGGGCCAAGAAGGCTTATGATCTGCAGTTTGCAAGCTCAAGGCCCAGGAAAGCCAGTGGTGTGGTTCTGTTTCAGTGATAGAAGCCCCAGTCCAAGTCCAAAGGCTTAAGGACAAGCAGTGCTGATGTCCAAGGATAAGAGAAGATGGATGTTCCAGCTGAAGCAGGGAGCAAATTTGCCTTTCCTCCACTTTTGCATTGGATTTGGGCCTGCAATGGAATGGCGATGCCCACCCACAGTGCTGAGGGGGATCTTCTTTACTCAGTCCACTGATTCAAATGCGAATCTCTTCCAGAAACACTGTCACAGACACTCTCAGAAACATAAATGTTTTGCCAGCTATCTGGGCATCCCTTAGCCCAGTCAAGTGGACACCTAAAATTAACTGTCACAGGAGGAGAAAAGGGAGAGGGGAGGGTGTGTGGGAAAGCAGGATTCCTGGGAAGGAGGAACCAGGCATTGGGGGGACGCCATTCAAAGTGTGTGTATTTAATTCACGTACGCCAGACTCCTGGAGTTGCTAGATGGGCTAGCATGCGTTTTAGTTACGTTCTAGGTGGGCAGGCCCCATTCTACAGAGCCTTTAATGACTCATTCAATTAATCTGTTTTACTAAATCGATTAAACTAATTTGGTTGCTCGGCTGCTTTAGTGTCACGTAGATATAACCTGGCCATCAAATGTTAGGGGTCCCTGAGGGCAAAGATCAAGCAGGGCCGTTATAATTCAAGTTTTCTAAATTCAGAATTCTCCTCCAGTAATGCTATTCACTGCATGTCTGCTTGTCACCTGCCTCTCTTTGTGCTGCCCTGTCGGCACCGGGACTCCAGGAATTGGCATAAAAAACGGTACTCAGCCTACTGCTTTCGCTATGAGTAATGAAGTCCTGAGTCTCTGGTATCTTCACATATGACATATGTCATAGGTTCCACCAGCACCCACAAAACTGTGGCAAGGTAACTTGCAAGTAGGATAAATTCCCAGCATCTTTACAGTTGTTGACACCATCCACTGTACTTAACCAAAGACACAGGCCCAGCCATTTAGTTCCTTGACATGGCCCCAATATACCAACGAACCACAATACTCAAGGAAATGCAGAAAATGTGATTTCAGCGTATGAAGTGTTCACCCACATTGAAAAGAAAGCCGGGTACGTGACTGCGGAATTTACCTCTAAGAGCACATCGGTTCAGAGCGTTGCCACGTAGTCCTCTTTACCATGAGCTGGAGGCTTCACTAGGATGATTCTGAGCCATCTTCTTCCAGTTGCAACAAAAGAACTATTGCTAAGTCTGTGTGCTACGCTTTGCACAATGTACCGCAATCAGAACCTCCTAAAAAGCACAGCCCCTCTCTTTTGTTATTAGTGGAATCTGTCTGCTACCAGTGCTCCTCTGCCTCTGTAAAAAAAAAAAAAAAAAAAAAAAAAAAAAACAAAAAACAAAAAAAAAAAAAAACAAAAAAACCCCCACTTCATCCAGAAGATGTTACAGAAATCAGAGTAAATAATACAGTTGTCCCCCTTATTCACAGTTTTGTTTTCCTTGGCTTCAGTTACCTATGGTCAACTGCAGTCTAAAAATATTACAGTATTCTGAGAGAGGCAGAAGAGAGAGAAACCACATTCACATAACTTTAATTATAGCATATTGTTATAATTTCTCTATTTTTTATTATTGTTGTAATCTCCTACTGTGCCTAATTTATAAATTAAACTTTATTATAGGTGTGTATATATAAGAAAAAATATATATCTAGGGCTTGGTACTATCCATGGTTTCAGGCATCCACGGGGGGACTTGGATGGTATCCCCCATGGATAAGGAGGACCTATTGTACATCCATTTGTGCAACTGCCTTGGGAACAGAGGTGAAAATTCCTGCTCTAGCAACCCTTTTGTGGATACATTTGTTCATTACTGCCTTGGAAGATGCCCCTGGACAATGAACTCTGCCTACTAAACACCATGATGGCAGCCTGCTTCTATTTCATTGAGGGTTTCTTAAATGTTGGATTCAGCTCGACCACCTGAATCACCACACACAGTTACAACTTCATACATTCACTAAATTCCTGGACCTTGCACTAGACTCTAAATCCCAGCCTTCCTGGGCTTTCTGCCTTCGTGCCCAGATAAATAACATTCACTCATTTTGTCATTAACCAGACTCCCAGCTCCAGCTGGTCCAGGCCGCCCTGCCTGGCTTCCCACACAAGGCCCGTCGTCAGTGCCACGGATCTTACATCAGTGCTTCCTGATCACCATGACAACTTTCCAACCTGATATTTAAGTGCCCTTTGTTTTCATTTCTAATTTAGTGCATATATTTTAATTTTATATTCTACAAGGTAAAAGGACAATTTTTACAAATAGGAAAACTGCTTTTAAAAAATTCAGTGCTGGTCAGATACAGCGGCTCATGCCTGTAATCCTAGCACTTTGGGAGGCCGAGGTGGCTGGATCACCTGAGGTCAGGAGTTCGAGACTAGCCTGGCCAACATGGTGAAACCTTGTCTCTACTAAAAACACAAAAATTAGCCAGGCGTGGTGGTCGTCTATAATCCCAGCTACTCAGGAGTCTGAGGCAGGAGAATTGCTTGAACCCAGGTGGCAGAGGTTGCAGTGAGCCGAGATCACACCACTGCACTCCAGCCTGGGTGACAGAGCAAAACTCCGTCTCAAGCAAACAAACAAACAAAAATTCAACGCTAAGTATGTCCTTGCAAACTACTGTTAACCTTGGAAAATATAATTGAAACCTGAGAATTCAAATTAAATAAATAACTGAGCAGTACTTGATCTTTTAATAATATAGAATTAGGCCAGGTGCAGTGGCTCATGCCTGAAATCCTAACACTTTGGGAGGCCAAGGTGGGAGGATTGCTTGAGGCCAGGAGTTCCAGATCAGCCTGGGCAACACAGTGAGACCCCATCTGTACAAAAAAATAAAAATAAAATTAGCCCTGCATCATGGCCCGCACCTGTAGTGCCAGATACCTGGGGAGGCTGATGTGGGAGGGTCGCTTGAGCCTAGAAATTCGAGGGTGCAGGGAGTGATGATGGTGCTACAGTTAGGGTCAAGTCAGGAGAACAAACTGCGGCAGTTAATCCAACAGGGAGAATTTGATCTAAAGTGTTATTAACTGGGTGAATGGCAGGTCCCTCTTGCTGCTGTAACAATTACCACTAATTTAGTGACTTAAGACAACACAAATCTATTACCTTACAGTTCCAGAGGTTAGATATCTGAAATCGTTTCACTGGGTTAAATCGAGGTGCTGGCAGAACTGTGTTCCTTCTGGAGGCCCTAGGGGACAGTCTGTTTCCTTCCCTTTCCCAGCTTCTAGAGGCCACCTGCACTTCCTGTGGCATGGCCCCCATCGCTCCAGCCTGCTTCCCTTGCTGCATCTCCTTCTCTGACTCTGGCCCTGCTGTTGTCCTCCCATAAGGACCCTTGTGATTACACTGGGCCCAAACAGATAATTCTGGGTAATCTTCCCATCTCTCAGTGCTTAACTTAATCACACCTGCAGAGTCCCTCTTGTCATATAACATAACCTATTCCCAGGGTTGAGGGATTAGGGTGTAGGCCTCTTTAGAGGACCATTATTCTGAAAGAGTAACTAACAAGCAAAAACAGAACGCTAAGGTATCATAATTTATGGACTGAATCAGCAACTGCAGGAAGCCGCAACCTCCCCTAGGGTTGAAGTCATGAAGAGAAGAAGTTGGAATGTTTAAAACTTGGAGCCTTCAAAATGGGACCCCGCAGGGTAGAAACACAGACCTCGGAGGATGAGATGCGGATGGCTAGTGCTGGTGTCTCTGGAGGGGCCCAATGAGGCAGATTCTCTGAAGGCGGGGAGAACCACAAACTACTGCATCCACAGTAAAGTGCGGCCGCGGGGGCGAGGGGTGAGGGCTGGGCAGTGGGGTGGAGAGCAATGCTGGCCAGGCAGGAAACAGACAGGAAGCTCACAAGGAGCTCCAAGAAGGGGCAGATCCCTCTCACCCTTCTTCCTGCCTGCTGGTCTTCCTCTAGTGCTCCTCGTCGGCAGAGTCCAAAAGGCAGCCAGCAGGCAAGGGATGTGTGCAGGGACATCACAAACAGAGCACAGAAGGGAAGCGCGAAGCTGAGAGACAGGAGCTTTCCAGGCGCCACAGGACTCAACTTGATGGAAGGCAAAACGCATGATCAACCAATTGTTCCTGAGCAGGATTTCTGGATCAATACAGTGGATGCTGCATCAGATCATTTCACAATAATAAGTGAAAGGAAACCCATAGAGGAGATGTCCTGAGTCACAAAGTCAGATTTTGAAAAATCTATCCCATTTTGAGAGTGCAGTCTATGCGTGTTCACTCATATTTCGGCCTCGTTTTAATGACTTGTGTGTATACAGTCTTTCCAGACCTCATTTTCCATTTTCATACACCAGGGTGGTTGTTTTTTACAATACTACATATGTTCTTTAATGTAGTCCAGATATCAAACTATTCTTGAATTATAAGAGCAAGGTTCAAAGAGTTCAACGTTCTTGTGTCTGTCTAGCATTTTATGCTCCATGGTGACTTCTAGAATGCACCTGGCATAAGCACCTGCCGTGCTCTTACTTGTGCTCTTTCACTCTCAAGTAGACTAATTACGATGCTCCTGCATCTCAGCCTCAGTTGGCTACTATTGCTTTCACCACCATTCACTAAAGAATGACTCAAACTAAAATATTTATTCAACTGTTTCTAACACCCCGTCCTCACTAATTCTGTTTGCTTTCCTCTCCCCTATTTATAAATTGCATCGTTTGATGATTTTATACCATAGTACCAAATTGCTGCACCTCTGACAGTTTTATTTATTTATTTATTTATTTATTTTTGAGACAGAGTCTTGCACTGTCACCCAGGCTGGGGTACAGTGGCATGATCTTGGCTTACTACAACCTCCACCTCCCAGGTTCAAGCAATTCTCTCACCTCAGCCTCCCGAGTAGCTGGGACTACAGGTGCCCACCACCACACCTGGCTAATTTTTATATTTTTAGTAGAGATGGGGTTTTATCATGTTGGCCAAGCTGGTCTCAAACTCCTGACCTCAAGTGATCGCCATGGCCACCTTGGCCTCTCAAAATGCTGGGATTACAGGCATGAGCCATGTGCCTGGTCTCTAAAAGTTTTATTTTTATTTCCAATCATTGATTAACCACTTCATTGGAATGCTTTTGTAAGTGGATTTTTTCAATGAAAAAAAAAATCCAATACAAAGAAAATAAAAATTATATCAGGAATTTATTCCAAGAGCATCGTTCAGGATGAATTAGGTCTCTATAAACTCATCCTGCTCCCACACACATTTTATATTTCCATCTATTCAATAAAAAAGACGGTAGAAAGTGGTGAGCCTAAGTAACTGATTATAAAGTCCCAAAGCACTCAAAGCTGTTGGAATATGTGATATTCAATGTAACTACTGAGGCAGGGATAACAGATTACCTTACACAAAACGGATTTTTCAACAAGAATTTATATTTAAGGGAGTTTTCTGCTTAAGGACTTTACTTTCGTTAATTTCTATTTTATCACTACTTCCTCTTCCATTATTTTTGTCGATGATAATGTTTAAGATTTCTTTCTTTGTTACAAAAACACTGCTGTACTTTTGGTTTTGATAGTATTCCCTTGCTCTTAGTTTGGCTTTTTTTTCCCCCTCTCACAGCCACCATACAGTTATCCAAATTTTTATATTTTAGGTTTTCACTGTTCTCACATCTTTCTACGGGATGATCAATTTTTGAAGGACAATCTTTTTATCCCCTAATAATTGACCAATTGCATCTTATTTTCTTGTTTTATTACCTGAGTAACTGCAGTGTATATAATTTCCTTTTTCTCCTCTGAGTTTCTCACTAATACCTTAACAGTTTGGGTTTATATAACAAATGTCCTTAAGCTTCCCAGGTAAATGTATAAAAGTAAGGACATTGTTATAGAGGGGTGTGCGTGTGTGTGTGTGTGTGTGTAATCAAAGATAAAAGAAATATTGTGAGACTATACCCATGTTTCACTTCTGTTCATCTTATGCTCTTTATATAAAACACAAACATGTTAAGTTCATGTACACATGATTTCTAAGATTTTCTTTTGTAGGTTGCCTTTTCCTTTACGCTGATTCTTTTCATTTATACCTAATCATCTTCCTCCTGGCGGTTCCATTTCTAGTTGTGAGAGTATAAGTAATTCAGATTAATCCTCTTGTTGAGAGCTAGAAAAGCTAATAATTACCTATTGAAAATGTTTGAAGGCATCCGCGAACTGCAAAGTTAGTGCAGAATCAAGAAGCCAAGATATTAGAAAAGAAGGAAACACAGAGAGATGAGCAGGCATTAGGATCGCTGGAGTTTTCTGAAGAGGCAGATGAGAGGCTGAGGAGCTCAGCAGAGGCACTGAAAGCTCATGAAGCTTGGGAGAAATACCTGGAGCTCGTACAATACCAGAGAAGGAGATTCTAGTAATTCCCCTAAGCTTTGGAAAAGCTACAAGACTACACTCTAAGACCAAGAGTGAACTATAAGTGGGCTGACCTTCATAGGGACTAGAGCCAGATTCAAATCATCTCAATCTCTGATTAGACTAAGGTTATCTGGGGTTGCTAACAAGAAGAAAAAATTTCCCTCTTTATTGAAAGATAATAACATCTCAGACTTCGATTTATCTCTACAATTTTTTATATACAATACCTGGTACTCATTAAAAGATAATCAGACATTTGAAGAAACAAGTTAATGTGGTAGATAACTAAGGGAAAAATAGACAATAAAGAAATGAATTCCAAGTATCTAAGTTATCAGACACACAGACCTTAAAATAACTGCACTTTACACGTTCACTGATATAAAAGACAAGGTTTAGAATTTATGTAGAAAACTGGAAATGATTTTTAAATGAAATTTCTGGAATAGAAAAACTCTATAATGAGTTTAACAACTGAAAAGAGAATTAGTGAACTGAAAGGTCAGTAAGAAATATCCAAAATAAAAGCACAGAGAGATTTTAAAAACCTAATAACAAATGCAGGAAAGAGGCTAAGAAACAGAGGATACAGTAAAAAGTTTTAAAATATGAGTAACTTGGTGTTCAGAGCAGAAGAAAGACAGAATTAGACAGAAGGTATATTTGCCAAGTTAACAGTTGGGAATTTTCCAGACTGGGTGGGTGATATCAAACTGGATTCAGGAAGCGCCACAAAACCAAGAAAGTAAATGTAAAGAAAATGACACCTTTGCACACTGTAGCACAAATGTTGAAAACCAAAGGCAAAAATGCCTTAGAAATAACTAAGAAAAACAAGCTCCAAATTAGCAGCAATAGGACCGACAGTTAGCATTCCAACAGAAGCAATAAGGCCAGGAGACAACAGAATGATATCTTCAAAATACCAAAAGGAAATAATTGTAATCTATGTTTCATCCAAAATGTCTTCTAAAATGTTGGTTAAATACATTTTCAGATAAACAAGAATGAAGAGAATTCAGCAGTAGCAGACAAGCACTAATGAAAATACCAAAAGATCTTCAGGCGGAAAGAAAGTGATCCCAGATGGCAGCTCAGAGATGCAGAAAAGAATGAAGAAAAAACCGAAAGCTAATCACACAAGGACTGTAAGTGAATATCGATGGTTTAAATCATCATTAAAAAATATTTGGAGGCTTAAATATATACAAAGCAAAACACATGGCAGAGTCACTTTGGAAAGCAATGTGGTAGTTTCTTAAAAAGCTAAGCATACATTACCATGTGACCCAGCACTTCCAGTGTCCCTGAAACGGTGAATGTATATACAAATCGCGGAATATCAGCACAGTAGAATGCCACTCAGCTCGATAGAATAGTAGAAAGCAATGGCCAGGTAGTTTATCTAGATTAAGAAAAAAGCTCCATGTTGCTTGCAGAAGACACACAACAAAGATAAGGATACAGAATTCAGAAGTATGGAAAGTAAGGAAAGAGAAAAAATAAATTATGCAAACATTAACCCAAAAAAGCCAAGGTTACTATATTAATACAAGAGAAAGTAGAAGGCCGGGTGCTGTGGCTCACGCCTGTAATCGCAGCACTTCGGGAGGCCGAGGCCAGCGGATCATCTCAGGTCAGGAGCTCGAGACCAGCCTGACCAACATGGAGAAACCCCATCTCTACTAAAAACACAAAATTATCCAGGCGTGGTGGTACATGCCTGTAGTCCCAGCTACTCAGGAGGCTGAGGCGGGAGAATCGCTTGAACCCGAGAGGCAGAGGTTGCAGTGAGCCAAGATCGTGCCATCGCACTCAGCCTGGGCAATAACAACGAAACTCCATCTCAAAAAAAAAAAAAAAAAGAGAAAGTAGACTTTAAGGTAAAAATAATTACTAGAGGTATATAGGAATATTTCATAATAATCTATAATCAAATTTACCAGAAAGATATAATAATTACTCAAATATGCACATCTAATAACACAGCCTCAGAATGTATGAGACAAAAATTAACCTTACAACAGAAAGAAATGAAGAATTCTGCAATCATAGTGGGAGCTTTTAACATACTCTCTCATTAAGAAGACAAAAAGAAAACAAAAACCAGGCAAGGTGGCTCACACCTTATAATCTCAGCACTTTGGGAGGCCAAGGTGGGAGGATTGCTTGAGCCCAGGAGTTTGAGACCAGCCTGGGCTATGAGATAAGACAAAAAATAAAATTAGCTTGGTGCACTGGTGTGTACCTGTAGTTTCAGCTGCTTTGGGAGGCTAGGGCAGGAGGATTGCTTGAGCCCAGGAGTTTGAGGCTGCACTGAGCTATGATCTCACCACTGTACCACAGCCTGAGTGACAGAACAAGACCCTATCACAAATAATTAATTAATTAATTAAAAATTCAAATATATATTTTTAAAGACAAAAAAGAGATTTGAACTTCACAATTAACAAACTTGATCTACCGACATATAAAGACTATTTCACCTAATGCTATAGAATTCATTTGTTTGAAACCACAGAGTATTTATAAAAATTACCACATACTGATTCTAAATGCAATCTCAACAAATATCAAAGGCTTTAAATAAAAATGGTTGTTGTCTGGCTAGGAGAATTACATTATAAATAGATTATAAGAAGATAATTTGAAGATCCCTCCATATGTGGAAATTAAGAATTATTCTTTAAATAATCCATAAATCAAAGAAGAAAAAGCAATGTATATTGGAACATATTTTAGTAGAATAAAAATGAAAATATTACAAAGAATATTGGTAATGGGTGGCTAAAGCCACAGAGGAAAATTTATATCCATATAGTACACACAATAGAAAAAAAAAAAAGGCTGAAAAAGCAATAATGTAAGCATCTCTGAGAGTGGAAAAAACACACTCCAAGTGCTTTATTGCTATTCTTTCACTGTACGACAACAATCAACACGGAAGACTTCCGTGATCAAATATGGGGGTTTCTCCCCAAACACCAAGAAAGCAAGCAATTCTGCAGCCAACGCCCCAGCTGGGTGTCCTCCAATTCACCTTCAGCATTATCTACCTGGAGAGAGTGTCAGATCCCACAGGCTGAAGCAAAGTCCCCAAGACTGCTCCCACCTCAGACACCAGTGGCAAGTCTGGGCCTCAGGAGCTTCTGACCAATGAGCTTCGAGTTGGTGTTCCCACAATCCCCTCTTTGAATTTGATTAATTTGCTCTCAGAGAACTCAGAAAAACACTTAAGTTTACCAGTTTAATATAAAGAATATTACAAAGGACACAGATGAAAAGATGCATAGGGCGAGGTGTGGGGGAAGGGACACAGAGCTTCCAGGTCTTTCCAGGGTGCGCCTCCTACAGGAGCCTCCACGTGCTTGGCCAGCGCTAAAGCTCTCCCTACCCTATCCTCTTGGGCCTTTTACGGAGACTTCACTGGGCAGGCATGCTTGACAACCATGTAGATACGTGACTGGACAAAAAGGGTCTGATCTAATACTCATAGACTGAGTGGGGACCCCCAGCAAGGCCTGCCTGTTGAGATTTTCCTTGGCCTCTTTGTGCGGCATACGTTCTTCCAGGGTGTGGGGCACGAGCCCCTTCTGAAATGAGGGTCTTATGACGCACGGTCACGTAGGGGAATAGTTGAGCCCAGCCTTGAGCAAGTGAAAGGAGGGCAGGAGAAGGTCAGAGAAAGAGAGATAATTTGTTTTCTGAGTCCTGCTTCTGAGGCCTGAAGTTCCCCAACATTATTACAAGACTGTAACAGGAGCTACGGGAGTTATAAGACAGGAGCTGTGGCTAAAAACCTACATACATATATGTTTTAATTATGTATATATTGTATGTATTATGTAATATCCCAGCATCTATTTCAAAAAGTTAGAAAAATATCAAGTTAAACTCAAAGATAGTAAAAGAGAGAAAGTATGAAAGAGAAGAACTAAATGGAATAGAAAACAAATTAAAAATATATATATATACACACACACATATATATATACACACACATATATATACACACACACACACATATATATATTAACTTTCTGTCTTTTCCTTGATCCATCCCATCAGGGACTTAGGACTTTGCTAGTCTTTTCAAAGAACTAGCCGTCATGCCGGGCCCATGGGTTTTTTTTTGTTGTTGTCATTCTTGCAAAATTAAAACAGCAACGTCTAAAAAGGTGAATACATTGTGACCAAACTGACTTATTTCAAGAGTAAGAATGGTTAAATATTTGAAAACGTAAAATTCATCTCATTAACAGAAAAAAAAAGAGAAAACATAACACTGCCTTCTAGATAAATGCTGAAAAGGAATTTAATGAAATTCAATATACATTCATGATCAGATCTCTTAGCAAATATAGATAGAACTGCTTGAATCTGATAAAATGCACCAACAAAAAACTCACATAAACATTTTGATTAAATGTTAAAAACTTTCCCTCTGAAATTGAGAATAGACAATAGTGTCCTGGCCAATCTGATGAGCAAGAGAAAGAAAACAAGCATAAGAATGTGAACACAAGGACTAAACCTGTCCCTATTTACAGGCAATTCAGTGATGTACATAGAAAATCCACTGGGCATGGTGGCTCACGTCTATAATCCCAGCAGTTTGGGAGGCTGAGGCAGGAGGATCTCTTGAGCTTAGGATTTCAAGACCAGCCTGGGCAACATAGGGAGACCCCTATCTTTGCAGAAAATTAGAAAAAAAGAAACAAAACACCAGGCATAGTGACATGCCTGTAGTTCAGCTACTCGAAAGGCTGAGGCAGGAGGATCACTTGAGGTTGTAGTGAGCCATGATCATGCCACTATACTCCAGCCTGGGTGACAGAGGGAGACCCAGTCTGAAAAAAAAAAAAAAGAAGAAGAAGAAAAAAATCTCGAAGAATCTACAGATGAACTACTAAATTTAAGTTTACCAAGGTTGCTAGATATACAGATGCAAAAACCAATTCTATATTTTTGTCACAACAACAAACGAAAATATAAAAAATCAATTATACCTTTTATAATAGCATTAAGCTTATCATCAACAATGTAAAAATAAACCTAAATAAAGACATGTAAGACACCTTCAGTAAAACTGTAAAAATATTATTAAGAGAAATTTTAAAACATAGTAAGTGAAAAGTTATATCACGTTCATGGGTTAGTAGCTTCTATATTGTAATATAGAATATGTCAGTCTCCATGAATTCATCTACAGACTCAAAAGAAGTTCCAGGCTGGGCACAGTGGCTCACACCTGTAATCCCAACACTTTGGGAGGCTGAGGCAGGTGGATCACTTGAGGTCAGGAGTTTGAGACCAGCCTGGCAGACATGGTGAAACCCTGTCTCTACTAAAAATACAAAAATTAGCTGGGCATGGCGGCATGCACCTGTAATCCCAGCTACTCTGGAAGCTGAAGCAGGAGAATCACTTGAACCCGAGAGGCAAGGTTGCAGTGAGCCAAGATCATGCCATGGCACTCCAACCTGGGTGACAGTGCAAGACTCCATCTTAACAGAAACAAAAACAAAGAAGTTTCAGGTTTATTTTTTGTGGCAGTTGACCAGGTGACTCTAAAGTTTATGGGAAAGTTAAAAGGACCATAAACAGAAGGCGTTACCCCAGAGAAAGGTCAAGAAACCAATCTAAAGCACATTAAATCAACAGGACACCATTTTCCATCAATCAAATTGGCAAAGACATCATAAATGATAACACTCCATGCTGGCAAGAGTGTAATAAACTAATTTTTATGCACACCTAGAAGGGTGCACACAGGCACAACCTGTCTGGAAAGCCACTTGACAAGCAAATTGGAAAGAAAACATGGAGATGTTTAGAATTTCATATCCCCCATCACAGTGCTTCACCTTCTAGGAATCTAACTTTTGAAAATAATATTGATCACACACTTGGCTAAAGTTTTATGTTTGAGGGTGCTGCAGCCTTATTTGCCGTGGCAAGAGTATGAAATCACCTAAATGTTCACACACACACACACACACACAGCAGAATGATTACATTACCATGCCCACCTATAGTGAGACAGGCAGTCAATCAGAGGAAATGTTTCCTGAAGGCAATTTAATAAAATGAAGAAATGCTAGTAATTATAAAGTGAAAGAAGGATATGCAAACTGGAGACATTGGAAACAGCCCAAACACTTATCAGCAGCAGATGGACGAGAAACAGCATGTAGCATTGACATACATGCAATGGAATATTCTTTAGCCATTTTTAAATTTTATTTATTTGAGATGGAGTGTTGCTCTTGTCGCTCAGGTTGAAGTGCAGTGGTGTGATCTCGGCTCACTGCAACTTCTGCTTCCTGGGTTCAAGCGATTCTCCTTGCCTCAGCCTCCCGAGTAGCTGGGACTACAGATACGCACCACCGTGCCTGGCTAATTTTTGTATTATTGGTAGAGACGGGGTTTCGCCAAGTTGACCAGATTGGTCTCGATCTCCTGACCTCAGACAATCCACCTGCCTCGGCCTCCCAAAGTGCTGAGATTACAGGCATGAACTACCACGTCCAGGCATTCTTTAGCCTTTAAAAGGAATTAAATAGCACTACATGTGACAACTTGAGTCAACCTTGAGAACATTATCTAAGTGAAATAGGCCAGACACAAAAGACAAATATTCTACGATTCCACTTATAGGAGTTACCTAGAATAGACAACTTATTAAAGACAGCAAGTAGAATCGAGGTTATCAGGGGCTAGGGGGAAGCAGAAATGGAGAATTATTCTTTGGTGTGTACAGAGTTTCAGTTTATTTTTCCAGAAAAAGTTCTGGAAATGGATAGTGGTAATGGTTGCACAACCTTGTGAAGAAACTGCCACTGAATTATGCACTTGAAATTGGCTAAAATGGTAATTTTTGTGTTAAGAATATTTTACCATAATAGAAAATGCGTAGAAAAAACTGTATGCATGATTTTTTTAAAAACACATGCTTTGAGACATAGGACAATGTGTAGTGAGATATTAAGGTGTAATCTCAGAGTATTCATTGATTCATTGAAAAAAGCTAATTCTATTGAGTCCCTGCTTGTGCCAGTTACTCTTCTCGTTCTGGGGACGGAGCTTGATAAACAAGACAAACAGGCCCTTGCTCTAGTGGAGGGGGTCACAGACACTGGGGTTATAAGAAGATTCTTTCGTTTTTGCCCCTTTCTATATTTTCCGAATCTTTCCAATGGGCACTGTATTTTTATGTATGGAGAAAATATAAATGGAAGAAGGGAGGCAATTATGAGATCAACATTGGCCCAAGATGGTTGTTAATTTTCCTCTTCCTCCTGGTCTTATGCTGTGAGCACACACCTCATTAATACAGAGAGGACCAGGTCCGATGACGATGAGGGAGGGATGCAGGAGGATCGGAACTGACGGAGCAAGAGAGTGGCGCCTGCTCAGTCTGCCATCCTGCTGTCTCCCAGCTATGCTTTGAGCTTTCTGGCTTCCAGAGGCACCCGAACTCCAGTGATCTGTCAACCCCCCTCACTCCACCCAGTGGTCGTTTACATCAGTGTTCAAAAGATCCAGAGCTGCTCTTTTTTTGGTGCTGGGATTTTTATTCTTTTAACAATAGTCCTGCAATAGCTCTTGAATAATTATCTTGACCCCTCCTCTGCTTATACCAGGCTATCACCCTTCTAGAGACTCGAAAAATTATCTGAAAATATCAGGCAGAGGTTAATAAATGAAAGGCCTCAGCACCTTTCCTCCAAGAAATTATTGCTAATTTGGGGCTCCTCTTGCAACATAGCAAAACCGAGAATTTCAGGGCTTTGCAATGCAAAAAGTCCCCAGTGGCCTCGTTTCTACATTTCCTCTCTACCCCCAACTAATTGACCGTAAGTTGTTGTTCATTCTCGTCTGATCTTGGCTAATATTAGGTGAGGCAGTTTGACCCAGATGAATGAAATTCTGCTTCCTTGATCATGACTGCAAAGGAACACCGCCCCGTGCCCCACCTCCTCAGTGCGGAGACAGGAGGAATCCCTCAGACCCTGTAGCTCTCTCTCATCTCTAGCAGCCTGCACCCCCTGCTGTAAGAGATGAAAGAGATCCACACGACGATCCCTGGCATCTTTGGCTACTGTTATTCTTCTGTATTCCTTGGCCTAGGGATCTATTTTAGGCAGTAACTTCCACTCCCTCTCTGTCAGAAACCTCTCTCATCATTGAACTAGATTTTGGAAGTGTATGAACATCTGGTTTTTGGACTGTGAGTCCCCTCAAGGCTGATAGCACGTTTAATTTTAGCTAATGAATGGATATTTAATTTATGAGTATATGATGAATGAATAAAACCAGCTTTGATGGTTTCATTTTAATCTCATTCCAAGACAAATCTTACTTTCTATATTTTTCCCCACAAAAATGGATCTTTCTTCTCTATTTCAATTCTTTTTATCTACCTCTCCCCAAAATCTCCAATTATCAGCTCTGCCATGGGAAATTTCTTCTCTCCTCTCTGTTCTGACTTGTTCGTGATCCAGTCGTTCTCTCTAAGAAAGGCTATGTAGTTTGGAGGTTGTGAAGCTCAGGCTTCCTGTGTTCAAGTCCTGATTCCACCACTTGGTGGTTGTAACCTCTGTGTGCCTCAGTGTCCCCACTTGTAAATTGGGGCTAGTCGTAGACACCAGGTTGTGGGGTCACTTCAGGAGGGGTAATGAAGATAAAAAAAAAAGAACACATATCGTTGAACCTGGCAACTGATGAAAGATTCAATAACGGTGGCTGTTAGTAACATTTAAGTAACATTTTACTTAAATAGATAGAGGTTATGATATTATCTAGGTAGTTAGCCCTTTCTTAAAGGCCTCGGTCTAACCCAACACTTTATCATATGGGGAGAAAATGTGTAACTGAACTGTGAGGAAAACTCTGGAAGGATGGGTTGCTGGTGCCAGAGAGGAGGGGACTGGAAAGTGTGGCAGCTCCTCTTGCCCTGCCGTCTCTTGCCTTGAACCCACTTCCACGTGCCTCAGAGCCTTTGAGCCTCCAGCAACTCCACCATCTGCTCCAGGTGTGAACTTTGCACATGGTGAGCTCACTGAGGTCCAGCCTACTTATCAGCTGTCTTAGTCCCCTCTTTCAAAGAAAGGAGCTGCAGTGTCATAAGTACAAACAACTTGCCTGGGTCTACAACCCCAAGGTGACGGTGTCGAGTTGTGATCCCGCGTCTTCAGAGGACCAGCTGGGACCTCTGGGAGACGCAGAGCTGCTGGGGTGCTCTTCACGTGCACTTAATCTGCTGTGTCCACTAAATCTACCCCACTTCTAACACCCCAGTCCCAGGCTCCGTGGGTGCAAAACGTGAGTCTCTGCACCCCTCTTCACATCCCGGGGGGGCTTGAGAATAAGCCAGCAGCCCGGACCTGGGCTCTGTGGCCTGGTCATGACTGCCAGTGGGGGCCTTGCATCTGTGTCCTCAACCCCCAGCCTGGCCCCATTTTGGGGACTTGAACCAACCCACAGTGTCAGTTCCTGCCATAAACAGATTTCAGGGGATAGCAGCACTTCCTCTTGACTCCCAGGCACTTGAAGGCCGCCTGCATCCTCCACTCCTAGGCCTTGCCGGCCTGAGGGCAAGCTCCTTCCATGACCTGCAACTTCAGAAACTAGGCCCTCCTCCTTACTTCCCATCCCCCATTTTGTCAAAAAACCTAGAATGTTTTGTTATGCGAGGAGCCTAGGTTTTGACAAACCCTAGGATTGCTAGTATCTCTTTTTGGAGTGGACTTGAACTGTTTACTACAACTGTGACATGCAGCAAATCACTTTACTGCTCTGAGGCTTTACTTCCTTCTAGCCAGAATGAGCATTAGGCTGGACATGGTGGCTCATTCCTGTAATACCAGCTCTTTGGGAGACCGAGGCAGGTGGATCACGAGGTCAGGAGTTCAAGACCGGCCTGGCCAAGATGGTGAAACCGGATGTGGTGGTGGGTGCCTGTAATCTCAGCTACTCGGGAGGCTGAGGCAGAGAATTGCTTGAACCCAGGAGGCGGAGGTTGCAGTAAGCCAAAATTGCGCCACTGCGCTCCAGCCTGGATGACAGAGCAAGACTACATCAAAAAACAAAAAAACAAACAAAAAAAACAGAGCATTAAATATATGACTTCTTAAAACTGTGTGGATTTTCTCTGCTGTAGGTGAAGACCTCTAGTCTTCATTTTCAACTCATATGCCTCATGCTATTGTTCAAGAATCATCTTTTCTATTCATGTAAGCTATATACACTGATCTTTTAAAAATCTTATTTATTATTTTTTTATTTTTGTAATGGAGTCTCCCTCTGTCACCCAGGCTGGAGTGCAGTGGTGCAACCTCAGTTCACTGCAACCTATGCCTCCCGGGTTCAAGTGATTCCCCTGCCTCAGCCTCCAGAGTAGCTGGGATTACAGGTGCGCACCACCACACCTGGATAATTTTTGTATTTTTAGCAGAGATGGGGTTTCACCATGTTGTCCAGGCTGGTCTCGAACTCCTGACCTCAGTTGATCCGCCCGACTCAGCCTCCCAGAGTGCTGGGATTACAGGCAAGAGCCACTGCACCCAGCCCTTTTTTTTTAACTTTAAAATCCACTTTTGACACTTTTGTAAAATACCATCAACCTTGTGTACTAAGCTACTGTTGTGACAACCATGATAATTTCCCTCTGAAAATGCTTTGGAGACACGAAATAATAAAAATAACCTTTAAAATGCAATATCACTCTGATTCTATTAGGAAACACATAAGTCACTGGATTTAAACTATGTCAATGCCCTGTACTTTCCGTCTCTCAGTAGGTACTGTAACTGTTGGTTAAATGATTATTTTTCATGCTTCCTTTCTCATTTCTGCTTTTTAGATGTTTAAAATGTCTTTGCTTCTTGATAAGCGAATTATTTCCTCCCACATGACCATGAGTCATGACCTTATACTCTTGTTTCAGTACAGGGGAAAGTGTCATGAATTTACTAATGCATTCATTCAGCAAGTAAACTTCTGCAATCCTCGTTTACTCATATACTTTTACATAAACAAAGAGACCCACAAGCTTTTTGAGTCTTCGCAACCCAAAACATGTATTTGAAACTGAAAATTAAATCACTCCATGTTTATAGGCATATTGCTTGACAGAAACATATAAATCATTACCTGGATTTTTTTTTTTCTTTGAGATAGCGTCTAGCTCTGTCACCCAGGCTGGAGTGCAGTGGTACAATCCCGGCTCACTGCAACCTCCGCCTCCCGGGTTCAAGCTATTCTCCTGCCTCAGTCTCCTGAGTAGCTGGGATTACAGGCATATGCCACCACCACACCCGGCTAATTTTTTTTTTTTTAATTTTTAATTGAGACAGAGTTTCACCATATTGGCTACGCTAGTCTTGAACTCCTGACCTCTGGTGATCCACCTGCCTCGGCCTCCCAAAGTGCTGGGATTACAGGCGTGAGCCACCGCACCCAGCCTGGATTTTTTTTTTAATCCAACCCAATTCTGTATTTTCCTCTAGAGAGATTGACTCACCAAACCTATCTCTTTCCTGGAAACACAATCAAATTAACTTTCCAGTCACCACTGCATGTAGGTGGGGCCACATGAGTAGTTCTCACCAGTGGAATGTAGTGAAAACGAGATGCTGTCTCTTAGGGACTAAGGAAGCTGTCTTTCCTCTTCTGACATTTGCTGACCAGATGATGCTAGATGATCTTGAGACCCTGTGCTGAAGACTGGAGAACTGCAGGAAAGGAGCCGTGCCTCTGAATTATCGTGTGGAAGACTGCTTGTCTAACCGCTGACGACTGTGAGGTAAGTCATTACGGATCTGGGATTGTCTGATACAGCAGTCAGCAGGCCCTGACTGACACATCCCTCTTACTCTTTAAGTTGAACAAATTAGCGGCTGGAGTGTTCTGGGTAGCGTTGCTATATGGCATGGTGAAAGACGGCACTTCACAGGTGATTTACAACCCTCCTACCATTTACTCTGTATTCATTTCGAATAATATAACCTATAATTTCCTAACCTTCAGCAGAATAGGAAAAAAGGCTCAAAGCCACAAACACACACGTTTCCTTTCAGTGTACCTTTGCTGATCACCCACAGTGGCGAGTTCATGGGCCTGGCAAGACCTCTCCCTATTTGGGCGTTTCGTGAATACAGAAGAATGGACACCCTGGTGTGACTCAACATCAGAATCCAAAACATGGCATCTTTACCTAGCCCTGTTCGCTTCTTTTAGATCATCAATAAACATAATCTGTTTTCTTTCAAAATAACATGGTTATCTAATTCCCTTCATTAGCAGCTAGTAAAAGAGGCCCCCGGCTTCCCGTGACCTAATTCACCGGGTCCCTGAGCTATTGCAGGCTTTCCCGCTCGCTCTTGCGACAGGCACAATCTCACTTCTTTAATGTAAGGTATGGTTTTTCTGTTGAAATGTGCTTCCTGTTTTCACCTCCATAACTTACAGGCGTGACTGCCCGGGTCTTCTCTCATCATTCCCAGCCCACTGCCTCTTCACATCCCGTGGTACCTCTGTCTTCAGGAGCCTCCTTCACTACTGTTCCCTGGAAATTTATCTCAGATCATTTCCTTTTAGGTCTATCTCTTCTTTAAGAGAAATAATTTTAAAGTCAAAGCTCCATAATACAGAGATCTGTGTCTCTTTCCCACCATCTGTTTTCTGAACCTCCCCTCCTGGTTCAAGCCTCTGCAGGATAATTTGAACACAAATCATCGACTGCCAACTGAAATCAAACAAGATAATGTCCAATTTGCCCTTTTTTCTCTCTCATTTGTCCCAATGTTTATATTTCTCTATCAGTCAATGAACAAATCACTTTGGTACACTGTGCCAGTAGCTTTGAGAGGAGAACAGAAGAAATACAAGCAAGCTCACCAGTAACTTATGAGGCTCACTTACATGAAGCCATTCAAGAATAAGACAATAGATGACAGCAGTCACGTGGTGTGTACAGAAAGACAGAAAGTGCGTTCAGACTTGCAGAGGGGAGAGATCAATGTGTGCTACAGCCAAGGAAACATTTAGTAAATATGGAATTTAACCCCTAAGCACTGTCAGGCTAGAGCAATAGGAAGTACAAACATTTCATATGCAGAGAATAACACGAACAAAGGCACAGGAGCAGAAATACAAGTAACAGACTCAGTGGGTCCTGTTCGTTATGCACCTGTCCTGACCCTTGCACCATGCCGGGCCCTTTGCATTCATTGTATCTGATGCTCACAGCAATCCTGAGATTATGAGGTGGATATTTTACAAATACAAGAAGTCAGTGTTAGAGAAGTACTAAATGGCAGAATCAGGATTTCATGTCTGTACTTCATTCACCGTGTAGGAAGGTGAAGGTGGTTAAGGAGGTGCCGCTCTGGGAGCAGAAGGCAGTCACTGGGGCAGATCGGTGGAGCTATGTTACGGAGATCCAGCATGGTCAGTGAGGATGCTGGGCCTCACCTGGTAAGCAACAGGGACTGCCGTAGGTGTTTTAGCACAGAAATAGAACGGCAAACTTTAATCAGACACAATCTGAGTTCGAGGCCATGTTCTGTGTTAGCTGTGTGACTGGGAACCACAGTTAAACCTGCTGAGATTCTGTTTCCTCCTCTATAAAATGTGTTCAACAGCAACATCAATGTATAGCATTGAAAGGCTTAAATGAGATTATACTAAAGTACCTGAGATATAGTTAGCATTTACTATATGATAGATGTTGTTGCTGTTACTACTACTACCACCACCACCACTGCTGCTGCAACAGTGCTTAAGGATGATAATCTGGAGAAAAACAGCTAACAGATATCTCCTGAAGACATGAAATGAGATGGCATAGATAGATAGATAGATAGATAGATAGATAGATAGATAGATAGACAGACAGAAAGATAGGTAGATGATAGGCAGATAGAGATATATGCCATTTGGTTATATATACACAATCAAAACTTGACTCTGGAAATACAGATGAATAAAGGTGAATTAGAGTCTAGTATAAAGAGAGAAGATTGGAGAATGAGGATTGACACATCTGGGATGTCCACAGTTGGGGAGCAGGACACGGGAGAGAGTCAGTGACAGACACAAGGAAAATGCAGAGGAAGAGGTAAGATGGTCACGTAGACCACAGCAGTCAGGTAACAGGAAGGGGTTCCTCAAAGGGCGAGTGAGGTCTACTGTGCCGAGGCGTGCTATGGGGAGAACAGATTAAGGACTAGGAAAAGGCTTCTGCAGTTGGGGTGGTGACAATGTGGAACACAGACTGGGAGGAACCAGGTAGGAGTAAAAGACAGTGGCCACAGCCACAGGCACTGCCCATTCATCTGAGGTGTAAGTATACAGAGAGAACTCGGCTGTGGCTTGAAGTAATAGCAAGACAAAGAAGGAGGTTATTTTTAGTTCTTGGAGAGGCCAATACTGCTGATAATCCTGAGTGAGCTTCAGTTCATCCCTACGCCTTACTATGGCACAACTCTTCATCGACTGGTCTCTGAGCCTGCACCCTCTTACGGTGCAGGTTAGTCCTGCACTTAGTCTGGGTTCTGTTAACTCTTGTTTTCTCTTTCAGGTCTCACTGTTGCTACCCCACTCATCAACTTGATCTGTTTGCCCCCAATCCCACCATTTTGGATGACATTATGGATGCTCTGATCTTTAACAAATCTATCCAAGATTGTCTGTTTCTTCTTCTAAGGTGTCGCCAGGAATGAAGATTCTTTCACCTGATTTATTTATTCTGGTTTAACACGTGTCTGAAAAAATAATAGCAATTATTATTATCATCATTGTAGAATTCATTTCACTCCTCTCAAACACTTTCAAAAAGTCTCTTCATCTCTTCCACTATGATTATACTCAGCTGTTACCCAACTACCCAACTGTATCTTGGGGTTGTGTAATTCTGTCATGAGTTGCACTCAACTGTTATCAAACATATCTTGGAGCATGCACCAGGAACAAAACCCCTAACTCAGCCCACCTTGCAAGTAATTCTTAGGCACACACTTTCTCCACAAAGCCTGGCTAGTTGAAGTTCTCTAAATCCCCGCCCCCACCCCCCACCAACCCCGGTTAAGCATAGGACTTCCATGGTTACATCCTATTTATTACTTTCCCAAACATGCTTAATGCATTTCATCTCCAGTTACAAACATTGTCTGCTAATGAACAATGTAGATAGTTACCACGTTGTATAAACAGTTACTTATTTCCCTTCTGTTGTTGGTTTTATCCAATAAACTAGTCCCATCACCTTCAATTTATATCACCTTATCTCATACAGATGAGAAACTGTATGTAATTCAGCCTGTCTAAACTGGAGGTAACGCTAGACTGCAGTATCCCTGCACAGTGTCATATTAAAAATGGCGCCCTATAAATTTTTTATGAGTTAATAATGATTGTGATCCTATTCCTATTTTCTACAAGTTCTTCTATTATGGTGGCAATTAAATAGCCTCACTTTCATTTTCTGCAAACCTACTGCAGTCATCATTAACTTTCTTAATTGGCAGTGGCTCTGAATTCCAGTCTTCCAGAGAGTTCCCATAAACAGCCTCTTTCTTAATACTTATATCATAATGTTTTCCTCCTTCCCTTGCATTTCATTCCGCCTTTGGGCAGGAACAGCATCATTTCCTGCTCTTCTGGGGTTTCAACACTGACTTCAAAGCACCCTTGCTCATCTCACTGGGAGACTCTGCAGCCAAGCAGAGATTTGCATGAAGCCCACCCACCCTTCACCAGCACAGGATACATGGACATAACTGCAGTGACTCTTGGCGACTAGTCTCTGTGGTGCACACTCTCCACCCTACCACCAAAAAGGTCCCCAGTACCCTAAAAGGAACTGTGGACTCAAATATCACCTCAAATAAAATGAGGTCTTTCTGAGAGAAAAGAGATGTTGACGCAGGTGATGGGGAGGGAATAGGAGAGAGTTGATATAAAATGCAATTATAGGCTCTTATGCTTTCCAAAGAGGGGGATGATTCAGTGATTCCTGGCTAGTCCACAGCCGTATGTCAACTGAGGTTAAAATGCTAATTTGAATTGCAAATCTCTGAAAAGAAGGGGAAAAGCTAAGGAGATAAAATTTAACAGGGTGAGTCCTGAATTTATATTTAAACGAACTCCACAAGTACAAGAAGGCAGAGGCTGGCAACAGTACTTGCTGTCATGTTTAGTTGGCCACTGGTCAGTCTGACACAGCACGGGGTGTGATCATGTAGCAGCTATGAAAAGCTTATGCTGCATAATAATAGTAGTCATACTTTAAAGCGTATTTCAGTTATGAATGCACTCTGACCAGAAAAGTAACTTGCACTAGAGTAGCAGTCAAACAGCAAGACGCGTGGAGAAGTGGCGCTCGCTGTGCTTCAGCAGCTCAACAGTGTCTCTACTCTCCCAGCCTCTTCTTTCTGCTTGCCACCTCTCAGTCACAAGACGGCTGCTGCCACCCAGGCTCATATCCAAATTCAAGGCAACAAGAAGGCCATGGAGTGGCCCCTGCCAGGTATGGCCTTTTTCCAGGCATCCCCAGCAGATTTCTCACTGTCTGTAACCACATCCCACAGCGTTCTTTTTTTTTTTTTTTTTTTTAAATACTTTATGTTCTAGGGTATATGTGCACAACGTGCAGGTTTGTTACATATATATGCATGTGCCAAGTTGGTGTGCTGCACCCATTAACTCGTCATTTACATTAGGTATATCTCCTAATGCTATCCCTCCCCGCTCCCTGCACCCCACAACAGGCCCCAGTGTGTGATATTCCCCACTCTGTGTCCAAGTGTTCTCATTGTTCAATTCCCACTATGAGTGAGAACATGCGGTGTTTGGTTTTCTGTTCTTGCAATAGTTTGCTGAGAATGATGGTTCCCAGCTGCATCCATGTCCCTACAAAGGACACGAACTCATCCTTTTTTATGGCTGCATAGTATTCCATGGTGTATATGTGCCACATTTTCTTAATCCAGTCTGTCACTGATGGACATTTGGGTTGGTTCCAAGTCTTTGCTATTGTGAATAGTGCCATAATAAACATATGTGTGCATGTGTCTTTATAGCAGCATGATTTATAATCCTTTGGGTGTATACCCAGTAATGGGATGGCAGGGTCAAATGGTATTTCTAGTTCTAGATCCTTGAAGAATCGCCACACTGTCTTCCACAATGGTTGAACTAGTTTACAGTCCCACCAACAGTGTAAAAGTGTTCCTATTTCTCCACATCCTCTCCAGCACCTGTTGTTTCCTGACTTTTTAATGATTGCCATTTTAACTGGTGTGAGACGATACCTCATTTCCCACGGTGTTCTTAGGTGCAAGGCTGGCCTGGAGAGTCAACGCTTGGGTTTTCCTATACCTGCATGGGACGTGGGCAAGAAGGAAGGGAGTTGGGTTTAGGAAACCAGTAGTGCCATCCCTTTACTTATATCCCATCTGATCCCCGCAGCAACCCTGAGGAGTGGCTATTTATTATCCCTATTGAGCAAATGAAGAAAATCAGAACTGGCAACATCAAGAAAAAATGAGGAAAGACATACATTAGTAAATAATAAAGCCAGGGTTCCAATTCAGATCAGGTTGAATCCAAAATTCCTCTCCCTGCCATTATAATGCATCATAGTGTTCGGGTCATGTGGGCCTGGGAAGGATGAATCATATTCAACTATCCCACCACATTTTTGTCCATTTTTTAAAAACTAAAGTATAACATACATCTTGTTATGTTAATACTGACATCTCGAGAATATTAAATCTTCCAATCCATGAACATAGACTGTTTTTACATTTATTTGGTTTCTTCTTTGATTTATTTCAACAAAGCTTTGTAGTTTTCACAGCATAAGTTTTGTACTTCTTTGTTAAATTTAATTCTAAGTATTTTAGTCTTTGTATCTTAAGTGAAATTACTTTCTTAATTTCATTTTTGGTTTGCTCATTGCTACTGTATACAATACAATTAATATTTGTACATTGCTCTTAATCCTGTAACCTTGCCATACCTTATTCATCTTGTTTGTTCTTTGAATATGTGAAACATTTAAAAGATTTTAAAAGACAGAACTATACACAAAGGTATTGTCCTTGTAATTTTATGTCTGATTGGAAGAATTCTCCACAGACTAGCTTCTGGTGGTGCACTTTTCAAACCTTGTTTTTCTCCACTACCCATACATTTTCATGAGAATTCTGGGTACTAGAAGGTACAGTCATACCACAGTATGACCTCTGGTCCTGGACTTTAGTATCAGTGCTGTTAGTCAGTAAGCCATAGGAGTATTCCTGGAGGTCATTTTCTCACTGGGGTGCCCAGTAATAACTTAACCATATGTTGAAGTTACGGGAAACCACATCATTATAACCTACTCCACCAAAACTAAATGTATTGATAACTCAATTTCCCCTTAATTGGGTCTCCAAAATGCCCACTGACACCTGATGCAAGGGGAAATGTGATGGAGGGGAGGCTGAAGTGAAGGTCCAGCAGACTTAACTAGTTGTAGTAAAGATACTTTACCTCGGAACAGTTACGAAACATATGACCATGCGAACACAATTCTGGGTCCCCTCTGGGACTCAGAAGAAGGTGTCAGTGCTAACGAGGGGCTCTAAAAGTGAAAACTTCATTAAATTCATTGCAAATCCGCCTTTCTACTCCAACTCTGAGTTGTGTTCCTTTATTTGCAAAATACAAATAATATTTGCTTTGCCTATTTGAAAGGTTATTGTGATATATAATGAAATTTGTGGTTTTTTAAAAAAAATTTGTATTATTATTTAATGCCTGATTAGAGTTTTTGTGTATTTCATGCATTAGAGTTTTACATGTATTTTCCAGCATTGGCTGTGACAATATCTCCCTTCCCACATTCTCTTCCTATGATAACTTTGACACTCCTCCACTGAGAGCCTGGGTCTTTGCTCCCTCTCTTTGAATTTGGATGTCATCCTGTGGCCACAGCAGAAGTGACACTATGACTCCAAAAGCTACGTCATAAATGGCAATACAGCTTTCAACCGGCTCTCTTGAAATCAAACTGCTGTAAGGAAATTCAAACCATAGAGAAGCCCACACAAAGAACAGACAGCTACCTCCAACCTTCCAGTCATGCAAGGGAGCCCATTTGAAAGTGGTCTCTCCAGGTCCCATTAAGCTGACACAGGGTGGAACACAGACAAGCTGTAGACTCACGAGCAAAAGCAATGACTGTTGTTGCTTTAAGCCTTTAGATTTTGGAGTGGTGTATTATGCAGCAACTGATAACTGATACACCATCCCAGCTTTCCAGTGAAGGCCCTCTCCACTCACGCCAAAATGAATTTCTGTTCTGCAATACACTTTGCATTTCCCCCAATATGCCTTTCTCATGCCATCTCTTCCAGAATGTTTTCTGCCCATTGAAATACGACTTGTCCTTAAAGGCCCCTCTCAAATGCTACTTCCTCTCTGAAGCTTCTCGCACTGCCCCCGCCAGTTTTCCTATCTCCCTCCTCGAAAATCTTGGAGACCTTTGATTCTATCATTTATACAGTACTTATTGCCAGGATTGATATTTAGGATATTTATCAACTGACCCAGAAGGGAAGCTTCCTGGATTATCCGTCCTGGGAGCGCCCTCTGCCTTGTGGCAAAGTTGGTTCCACACCTTTTCAGCTCCTCCTCTTCTAGCCTAGAAGCACCTTAAAGGCAGGCTGCCTCATATGTTTTTCCTCCACGCAAAACATAGGTTCTTGCACATAATAAACTTCATACATTATTATTATTATTGAGACAAGTCCTGCTCTTGTCCCCCAGGCTGGAGTGCAATGGCACAGTCTTGGCTCACTGTAACCTCCACCTCCAGGGTTCAAGCAATTCTCCTGCCTCAGCCTCCCGAGTAGCTGGGACTACAGGCACACGCCACCACACCCAGCTAATTTTTGTATTTTTAGTAGAGATGGGGTTTCTCCATGTTGGCCAAGCTGGTGTCAAACTCCTGACCTCAGGTGATCCACCCACCTCGGCCTCCCAAAGTGCGGGGATTACAGGTGTGGGCCACGACACCCAGCCCATACATTATTTTATAAATAATTTGTTGGGACGTAAAGATGGAGAGAAAATACTCACAGGGGAGAAAGAAGATTAAACCTTTAATACTATAAATTACTGAGAAATAAGATCATTTTTCTCAAATTGGGATTCTGAAGTCACAGGATTTTTGATCTGGCAGCTTTTTAGAGATCATTTAATTGGGTCTCACTTTTTTTTTTTTTTTTTTGAGACGGAGTTTTGCTCTTGTTGCCCAGGCTGGAGTGATCTCAGCTCACTGCAACCTCTGCCTCCTGAGTTCAAGCGATTCTCCTGCCTCAGCCTCCGTAGTAGCTGGGATTACAGGCACACACCACCATGCCGGCTGATTTTTATATTTTTAGTAGAGACAGCATTTCATCATGTAGGCCAGGCTGGTCTCGAACTCCTGACCTCAGGTGATATGCCTGCCTCGGCCTCCCAAAGTGCTGGGATTACAGGTGCGAGTGACCGTGCCCAGTGATTCTTACATTTTTGTGTGCAAAAGGATCCCTTGAGGAAGATGGGGGAGGGGCATGCAGGTTCTGGAGTTCCCCTCCAGACATTCTGAATGGGCAGATCTGGCTGGGCTGATGCAGTTGCCTCCTTAACAAGCTGCCCACCTGGCGCTGATGTGGGTAGTCTGAGGCCCACAGTGTCAGAAGCCCGGTTTAGTCAGGCTTCTGCATGGTGACTGGTTTGTCCCCTCCTGCAGGAGTCACGTGTCCTCTGAACTGGCCATGGAGCAGAAGAGGCCGCACAGCCAGAAGGAAAGGAAAACTGGTGAGGAGAGCCACAGCTCTGGGGCTGGATTTGAAGGAGAAATCACTGCCTTTCATCCTTGGGTGGTGGTAAAAGCACGTCTTCCTTTGGGGCTGTCCTCAGGTGGGGTGATCTGTTTCTTCACAGTCAGTCATTGTTAATGGTGTGAATCACTCAACTCTGGTTCGACCTCCAAACTTGGCTACCCGTTCCCACCACTCCCTCGTCTAATTTCACTTGCTCACAGCCCCAGGGCCATGCTGAGATTCTAATACTAGATCATCTACTGCCACCCGTTTTTCCTGCATAAAATTTACCTTGTTCTGAAACCTTCATCTATATAGAAAGAAACCCATGAAGTCTTTCTAGTTTATTTTTCCAGCTTCCGTCTCCCCGTCCCCTAGAATCGTTGACAGAATGAATTAATCTGCGCTGGGATCTGGGTCTCTGGTTGAGGCCTTGGAGCCACCGCCTGTGCCTGTGAGCTCACCCATCATCGCTAACAGGTTGCTCCACAGCCTTTCAGATCTCCATATTTCCCTAACATAAAACCCAAGGGGCCAGGCGCGGTGGCTCATGCCTGTAATCCCAGCACTTTGGGAGGCCGAGGTGGGTGGATCGCTTGAGGTCAGGAGTTCGAGACCAGCCTGGCCAACATGGAGAAACCCCATCTCTACTAAAAATACAAAATTAGCCGGGCATGGTGGCACGTGCCTGTAATCCCAGCTACTCGGGAGGCTGAGGCAGGAGAATTGCTTGAACCCTGGGGGTGGAGGTTGTGGTGAGCCGAGATTGCACCACTGCACTCCAGTCTGGGTGACAGAGAGAGACTCCATCTCAAAAGAAAACACACACACACACAAACACACACACACACACACACACACACACACAAAACCAAGGGACTTCGGGAATTAAAACACCTCGACCCTTTCATCACCAGTGTCTTCCTCGTCTTAGAGGCAGAAAAGGAAAAAAAGCAGTGGGAAGCAGTAAGAAGCTACCGCTGACTCACTATGAATTACTGCTGACTTTGAATTATTCAGCAGCTGCAGAATAGCCATCTTTTGTTTAAAAAATAATAGGCTTTTCTGAAATGCTTTTTGGTTTTTTTATTTTTATAAATACCTGCCCAGAACAGTCAAGACAACTGACATCTGCTAAGTGACTGAGACCCTGTAGAATTTGTATACTGGCATGGTGTGCAGTTTCGTGCAAGTATAACAACAGAGACAAACAAATCTCTATCATTGCCACAGACTGCTTATAGCAAAATTCCAGAGCTCCTGTCATTGGTCTTTAACAGTTGTGCTTTGTTGATTTTGTTACAACGGGTGCATTTGTGTCAACATTATACAAAGCACTCCTTATCACAAGAGCTAGTTTCACTCTACAACCATACTGTAAGACAGGTATTATTTTAAGATCAAGAAACCAAGGCTCTGAGAGGTTGAGTGACTCACCTAAGATCATGAACTAATAATAAGCAACAGATCAGGGACATGACCTGGGACATTGATGCCAATTCCAGGGCACCTTCCACCGTATCATGTGGCACTTGCTCTACATATGTGCCAGGCAGCACCCACATGGCTTTTGCTCATGAAACAACGTGGACCCAGGCCTACACAGCAGTTGTGAGAAAGTGCCTTCAGCTGGGAGCACATCTGGCCCAGGGCACCAGCTGCCACTCCACGCTCTGAATCCATCCTGGCCTATGCTGAGGCTCCCTTTCCATGGGCTGCTCCCCGCCCATGATGGGGCATGGCAGGGACACTAAGCAGGCCCTTTCCTGAGAGACATGGGGCTCTTCTGCCTAGAATGTTGTCTCAGCACTTCCCTTCTGCCTTGCTGAACTTTCCCTAGAACAAAGGAGGCCTCCATACAACCTTTCCTCTCCTATGTTTGGAATCAGACTTGCATTGCAGTCTAATGGTCATCCCACTTTTCTCCAGGCCATAGATAAAATCTACGTCCTCTGCTTCTTGGAGGACCCAGATTATTACAGCTTATCTCATTCCTTTGCAACAGATGCCCAGGCAAGCCATCTCTCCAGGCTCAGGAACCTAAAGAAGAATCTGCCCAGATGTGGTGGCTCACACCTGTGATCCCAGCATTTTGGGAGGCTGAGGCAAGAGGATCACTTGAGCCCAGGAGTTGGAGACCAACCTAGGCAATACAGCAAGACTCCCACCTCTACCAAAAAAAAAAAAAAAGAAAAGAAATTAGCTGGCTGTGGTGCTGCACATCTGTAATCCCAGCTACTCTAGAGGCTACGGCTGGAGGATCACTTGAGCCCGGGAGTGAGCTATGACCACACCATTGCACTTCAGCCTCAGTGACAGAGCAAGGCCCTGCCTCAAAAAAAAAAAAAAAAAAAAAAAAGAATAAGATAAAACAAATAATAAAGGAGACCCTAGTGCTCAGGTTCTCTAGTGAAGAGGAAGGCGAAAGATAGAAAGGTCAGACAAACTTGAACATGCATGCCAAGATTGGCCTGGGTCTGCCCGTAGACAAGGAGGAATCTTCTGATAGAATGTTAGGCAGGGAAACGGACGCTGCTATGAGCATGTCGGCCTGGGCAGCTTGCGATGGTCAGGAGGAGGTGGCTGCTCCCCAGCAGCGGTGCTTCCAATGAAGCTGCATGTTGCAGTGGAAGACAGGCCATTCCTGTCCGGCCTTCTGCACCGCGCCTAGGCTTCCAAAAGCTGCTATCATCAAGACCTATTTTTGTTCACCTTTAAACTGCTTGTTACGGGGAGGAGCCAGCCAGCCATGACGCATACTCGTTAAAGAAAGAAGCGCCCATGGTGAGCGCTCCTGATAAGAAGAGAGAGCATTCGTCATTGTCTGTATCTGTCATTCGAAGAAGGAATCAATGTCAAAAATCCCACACGTTCTGCTCCTGTGAGTCACCGAGTAAGCCTCCCATTCTCGAGCTCGTTCAGTCACCAAACACATTCTGATCTCCCTGTGCCCAGGCGGTGGGATTCAGAGAAGAAATGCTGCCTAACAGTCAGCACCCAGTGCCAGGAAAACAGGACAAGGGGAGTTGTTGGGGGAGACACCAGGATTAAAGTTGCTTTTACTAAAAAGACATTTTTTTTACCTTGTTAACAAACATATTTACCATGGTACATGGTGGCAATGCTCTCAGTTTTAAAACACAGCAATTATCCTCCAGTGGTCACTAATTAATCCAGGTGTGGCTAGGAACAGCTAGATATTGATGTGTGTGATGATGGCACCTCTATCATCTGGCTGCCATTGCTGGCTGGGGTTCTGTTCTGGGGCTGTGTGCCCAGGGTTTACACCTCACTATCTTACAGCACACTGGAGCTCCCAACAGTCCCCCAAGGTCCGGAGATAACCAATGGGCAGGAGACAAGGGAGGGGTTTAGATATCAAGGAGCCAAGTTCTACAGCATCCTCTAGATCCGGGCTATCGAGCATTTGAAATGCAGCTAAGTCTGAACTGAAATGTGCCATGTGTAAGAAACACAACAGATTTTGAAGACAGCATGAGAAAAAGAAAGTAAAATATCTCAGTAATTTTATATTGGTTACATGTTGAAATAATACTAATTTTTGATATTAGTATTTTTGATATAATTTTGATATATTGGGTTAAATAACAGCTGAGCCGAGACCACACCACTGCACTCCAGCCTGGGCGACAGAGTGAGAATCCATCTCAAAAAAAAAAAAAAAAGGATGAGTGAACAAATAGCATCTGCTACTCATTTCTGGTAGGTCAAGAAGCAGTTCTACCCTCTCCTAATCTTAACCTAACACCTGAGAAGGAGGTAGGAGATTTGCAAAAATCCATCTCCCAAATTTGAATCTTCAGCCCTGAACTCCCCTGAGGTGTATATCTGACTGCTTACTTGAAAACTCCACTTAGACGAGTAATAGACATCTCAAACTTCACATTTCCAAAACAGAATTTTTTATTTTCCCCTCAAACTGGCTCCTACCTAAGTCTTTTTCATCTTAATAGATGGCACCATGATCCATCTGGTTTTTTTCAGGGCAAATACCTAGAAGTCATTCTTGAGTCCTGTAGTTTCCTACTCTTCTCCCCCATGATCACCACCACCCAGTCCCATTCATTCAAGAAACAGTCCTATTGCTTATGCCTGTAATCCCAGCACTTTGGGAGGCCAAGGCAGGTGGATCACTTGAGGTCAGGAGTTCAAGACCAGCCTGGTCAACATGGTGAAACCCCGTCTCTACTAAAATACATAAAAATGAGCTGGGCATGGTTGTGTGTGCCTGAAATCCCAGCTACTCAGGAGGCTGAGGCAGGAGAATCGCTTGAACCCGGGAGGCAGAGGTTGCAGTGAGCTGAGATCATGCCACTGCACTCCAGCCTGGGTGACAGAGTGAGACTCTGTCTTAAAAAAAAAAAAAAAAAAAAGAAAGAAAGAAAGAAAAGAAAGGAAACTATTGGTTCTATTGCAACATCCATTGCTACTACATCCACTTTTTCCACTGTCACTGTTATCACCTAGGGATAAGCCCCCTCCATCTCTCACATGCATTATTTCTGACTGTCCAGGTGTTGCTGCCACCGCTATCAGAATTCTGTAAGCCATTATTAGCCTTCTGACAAGACAAAAACATGGATGCTGTGAACTGTACAGCAAGATGACTTTGATCCGCATGTAACAGATGCGCTTCCATCCAGAGAGACACCACATGGGAGGGAAACAACTGGAGGCAGTCATCTAAATATACAACTGCCTTCGGGCAAGTCTTCACTTGGCTGGTCCAGACAGCAATCTACCCTCTTTATAAAGCCCTCCACAGATGTGAGGTTCACAGACAGGCAGGCCTAGGCTTTGACTCGACCATTCATTGGTTGAATAGCCTTCCCCATGGGGTGGGTACAATAACGGGTACAATAACGACAGCAAGCATCACTTTCCACCCCAGTGCTCTTCCTGCTGCCTTTGGGGACCTCACCAACATCATTCTCCAGTTCAGAAGCAAGCAAAGCAGAACCCTCACCCCCACTTAGAACATACAAAGCAAAAACCAGCCTTCATCTGCAGGATCACCGAAAAATGAGGGAGAAATCAAAGATGATGGAACTACACACAGACACACTCTTGGCATTGAATTTAACAGACTCAAGGAAGAGAATGTGCTTTCACAGAGATATATGGGTGTCAAACATAGGCCAGACTTTGATCCCATAGCCAAAATGCTGGCGGTATCAATAATGAAATGTCTTTTTAGTGGGTTAATCAGGTAAAACATTTTATGCTAAAAGTTTTAGGCAAATTGCATTCTGTGGATAGATGGGTACTAGGTCATCATACTGCGAGCTCCATAAGGTCTCACATTATGTTCAACCCTGTATCCTTTCACAGTCAGGTATAAACACACACTTGCATACTCCAGCACCTGCCACTGTGGCTAGCACATAATAAATGCTCAGTAAATGGTTTCACGTGAATGCATGAAGACCTCTTCAGGAAAGTCTTCATGAAGTTGGCATGAAACTTCCACCTATTAGCTCCAGGGACTTGCAAATGGTAACCACGTATCTAGGAGGCTGAGACAGGGAAGACAAAACTGAGGACCTATCACATAGCAGGTCCCTTACAACCTGCAGTGCTGGCCTTACCTCATTTTCAGATGTAGACATTGAGGCTCAGAGAGATCAGCGACAGAATTAGTAAGAGGTAGAATCAGACCTTGAACTTAGATCTCTACAACTACAAATCCAGTGCCCTTTCTATTCCCCCAGGGGCTCTTAACTGGGGACCCCAGGGAACCCATAGAAAGCATGTGGGAAATGTTTATGAGGAGGGTCTGTATCTTCCATTGCATTCCCATGGTGGTGCATGGCTTCCAAAAGGCTGAGATGTGAGCTCCTGGCTGTATGCAGGCTCTGGGCCGGCATCAGCCTGCTGCAGGAGAGAAGTAGAGGATGCAAATGGAAGTGGAGCATGGTGGTATGTTGTTCCACTCACAGTTTCAACATCCCTCTGAGCCAATATGCCAACTCTATGGGGTCCTGGGGTCCTGCCCCCATAGGGTATCATAGGGCGACAAATGACCTGATCCAAGTCCCATCCACTGCCCATGGCATTTATAGACATACTCTACTCACATAAACTTAAAATACTGATGTTTGTGAGCATGTGTGTGTGTGTGTGTGTTGGGGTGGGGGTGAGGGGTCCGAAAGACCACGGGGACATGGATAAGACCTGCAATGATTCTCTCTGTTGTGGTGATGTCACTGGGTTGTGATCTAAAAAGGAGAGAAAAGCCAGCAGAGTTCATACCCTAGGGATGCAGTAAGAAACAGCTATTGATAGATTAAATGCTAAATCTAATTTTACTCTGGATCTCTGGGCCACAGGACTTCTTGGGCATAAGACAGAGATAGAAAACTCTGTTTCCTAAATTTAACAGGTGTTGGCCAGGCACAGTGGCTCATGCCTGTAATCCCAGCACTTTGGGAGGCCAAGACGAGCAGACCACCTGAGGTCAGGAGTTCAAGACCAGCCCAGCCAACATGGTGAAACATTGTCTCTATTAAAAATACAAAAATTAGCCGGGTCTGGTGGCAGGTGCCTGTAATCCTAGGTACTCGGGAGGCTGAGGCACGAGAATCACTTGAACTGGGAGGTGGAGGTTGCAGTGAGCAGAGATTGCCCCACTTCACTCCAGCCTGGGTGACAGAGTGAGACTCAATCTCATAAATAAATAAATACATAAATGTAACAGGTATTTATAGAGTATTTGCTGCTGCCACTAGTCATGGTACTGGGGCAACTCTGTGTAATATAAAGAAATAAGGAAAATTCTTTATGTGTGCATGTTAAGCAAACAAGTCATCACAGTTCAGTGTGACAAGACTAGAAAGATGGCAGGGTGCTGTGGGAGCACCCTCAGAGGAAAGGAAGATGCCCAGGGGCATGAGAAGCAGTTCTGTTGGAAGTGATATGTCACTTCAATTAAATAAACACATACCAAGTGCCAGGCACTGTACTGGCTTGGGGGTGGAAAGTGTCTAGACACAGAATATCTGCTACCAAAGAGCCCAAAACCAGGCCCACGGGAGCACAAGAAGGACAACCTGCTACAACAAAGGCAATGTGTGTAAAGTACAGGGCGGCACAGCCCTGGGAGCAACAAACTGTGTGTGTGTCCTAGGGAGAGTGATGTCTGAGTCAGGTTTGGGAGGATAAACATGAGTTTACCAGTGTAGAAAGGAACACAGACACAAATGTGATAGTAATAGTATGTACAGAACATTCACCAGGGGCCAAACACTGTACTAAGTGATATTATTGACATTATCTCACAGAGCACTACTACTCAACTCTTTGAGGTAAACACTACTACTCTTAGTACTTGTGCACTCTTAGTACAAATTTCTTCAGACTTTATTATGTACACAGTCAGGATGTGGGTAGATTGCAAAATAGCCAGCAAAATTCTCCTCCTCATACTCATGTGCTTCTGTAGTTCTTTCCCGTACTGAGTCTTGATTTGGTCATGTGGCTTGCTTTAGCCACAGAACCCATCCCTGCTGTAATTCCCCTCTCCAGCAAGACAGAACTCTCTGCAGGTTAAGAGCCAAGGGTCTAGAGCCAGATTGCCTGGATTCGAGCACACAAACATGATGCACGGGGTTTGAAAAGCATTTATACCCTGAGGCTTGTCCCCTTTGCTGTGCTTGGAGCCCTGACACCACTATTTGAACATGCTTGAGCTAGCTTATTAGGGCGGCCATGTGAAGAACTGAGGAGCCTCAGCAAATAGCCAACCATCAAACATGTAAATGAGGCTATCCCAGAGCACCTGGGCCCAGCTGATCACCAGCTGTTGGTGGCTGCAGGATGGAGCCCAAGAGAGACCAGCAGAGGAACCACCCAGCTGAACCTAGCCCAAGTGCCAACCCACAGAATGATGAGCTAATGAATGATTGTGGTGTTAAGCCATTAAGTTTTGGTGTGATTTGTCATATAGCAAAAGCTAATTGATAGAGGGTGCATCTTCCAATGGACATTGTTTTGCAATTAAAGTCAGCAGAAATTCTTTTCTTTATCAAGGCTACATAAATTAATGGTGCATCTTACAATTGGTGATTTAGATTTGATGCAATACAAAGTATAATATTCACTCAGCAGATAAGAAAGATAGGGATTTGACGGTTGCTTGCCTTGGGTCTGAACTAATAAGTAGTGGAATTGGATCCAAGCAGTGTGACTCCAGACTTTTGACTCTTGACCTACAGATAGCTGGAGAGGAAAATGACAAGAACTTGTCGGTGGGGAAAGCAGGGTCGGATTATGAAGCGTGCTTTAGAAACCCTTGCAGAGGTTGAATTTTACTGGTTGGGAATAAGTGGCCAGTTGAGTGAGAAAGGTGAAGTAATTATCATTTCTTTTTGACATTGACTACATACAATCTTCATATCACTTCCAGAAGCAAAAAAAAAAAAAAAAAAAAAAAAAAAGAGTGCTGTGGGGATGCAGGGTGGGGTCTGGAAGCCCTGGTTTGTCAGCTGTGTGTTGGGGCAGAACTGCAATGCCGGGAGAGGGCCTGAGCAGTGAGTCTGGGAGAGCTGGAGGCCTCTGACCCAGAAAAGAGAGAGGAAACGCCGGGCAGCTGTGGCCTAAGCAGCTGTGGATTGCTCTCCCTCATGGAGTGGATGAAGCCGGTGGATCAAGTGCATGCTAAAACTAAAAGGGTTGTGGAGAAAGGGACTATGGCTTCATCAGGGCCACTGAAGACCATGGGATAATTATCAGTAGTGTTAGAACAGTGTCCGCCTGGTGGAAAAGCCTCTTCTTCACTACTGCTGAAGCCCAGGAGAGTTGTACCATCAAATCCAAGCAGTAGCACAATAACAGTGCAAAAAGCATTGCCAACGAGTAGATTTATCGCGAGGCTCATATAGCTTAATTTTTAGGGCTTCTCACTTATAGAAGCCCCTTGTGAGATCTTGGGAGGGGCTCTGGCAACCTAGTCACTTGGATAAACGTTTCCACAGAATTTGCAAAAGTAAGACCACATAGCTGCAATCAGCTGATGCAGCACATAGCACAGTTGGTGCACTCTATACCAAGTCTCTTCTGTCACCACCTCATCCCATGATGGTGCTGAAGTGGACAAGGTCATCTTTGGAACCCAACTAAGAGGAGCTGGAGCTGAACATACATTTCTTTCGGTCTGGGGAGACATAGTTATGGAATTCACAGTGACTTGCTCGTATAGCTCTAGCTTTCTCTGCACAGGAATGCCTTCAGGGATACTTCTCCATCCTCTCCGTCAACTTATCTAGCATCCTGGCAGGAGGTTCAAGGTCAGAGGTCATATCTCCCCTCTCCTAAGGCATCTTAGGGCATGGGCAGGGGAAGAGAAACACGGAGTGAAATGGACATAGCCGGTAGGTTTACCACTGAAAATTCTTCCAATCAGCAGGCATTTAAAACAAAAAGCAATGAACTTGGTACTCATCAACATAGTTTTGATTTTGAATCAAAACTAACAATGTAAGAAAAGCCCATCAATCACGGTAAAGTCCAAATTTTCTTCCTGTAGAAAATTATATTATAAAAATGTCACATGGCCTTCCTCCCAAAAACCTATAGCCCCAGTCTAATCATGAGAAAAACATCAGACAACTCCCAACAGAAGTATGTTTACAAAACACTCACCAGTATGCCTCAAAACTGTCAAGGTCCTAAAAAACAAGGATACTCTGAGAAACTGTCATAGCGGAGAGGAACCTAAGGAGGCATGATGAGTAAATGCAGTGCCATATCCTGGCTGGGATCCAATGCAATGCCATATCCTGGTGGGGATCCTGGGACAGAAAAAGGACACTGGGTAAAAACAGATGAAATCTGAACAATGGATGGGCTTTGGTTATAATAATGTGCCATTATTGGCTCAATCATCATCACAAATGTTAATCTAAGATGTTAATCAGTGGAAATTGGGTGGGGGGGTTTATGGAATTTGGCAATTTTTCTATAAATCAAAAACTGTTTTGTCAAGTTTATTTGAAATGTTGCATGAAGAAAACATTGAAGAGTATGCAGCCCAAAACATAGGGAAAAAAACTTATTAGAATGGTAAGAAAAAATAATTAATAAAATTTTTCGGTTATTTTTTCTGGATTTTGTGAAATTTATGATTGCAATTATGTATGTAGGCAACATTTTTTTCCTTCCTTACTGCTGGAGGCCCGAGAAAGCCCAAACTTTTAAAATTTGTATTTTACTGTGATTTCTGTTCTAATTCTGAAGGAAACATTCACTTTCATATCCAACTTTGTATTTGTAATTTTCTTAAAGAGTTTCCCTAAATTGTGTAAGTTTAAGGCTCCGAATATGGGTCTACCCTTGGTTGACGTTGATCACATCTGAGTAGTTAGAAAAATGTGTCCAACTCAACAATTGAATACCTACTCTATGTAAATGCAGAGGACTTGCAGGGGAGTAAGAAAGACTGGGATGGTTCATGAGGATTCACGGGACACACTGCCTCCTTCCAGGCCCTTACAGTTTCATGGGAGCATGGACGTACGCCTAATAGAGTTGCAGCCCCAAAATGGATTGAACAACAAGCACTCAATTACTGATGCCAATCTTCCTTTAACTAGCCAATTACCAAATTGGCTGGTAATTGGCTCTGTAATTAAAAGCACATCGGCCATTATTAATTGATGTGGCTGCACTTCAGATAGCCATGCCCAAAAGCAATAGACACAGAAGATTAAAAATAATTACAGCTTCGTAGTTCCTAATCACAAGTGGGAACTTTTGAGACAAGACCACTGTAAACCTGCTCATCAGCTTGTCCCAGAAAGACTTTGATTCTTTTTTTCTTTTTTCTTTCTTTGTGTTGACATGGTCTTGCTCTGTTGCCCATGCCAAAGTGCAATGGTGCAATCACAGTTCACTGCAGTCTCGACCTCCTGGGTTCAAGAGATCCTCCCACCTCAGCCTCCCATGTAGCTGGGACTACAGGCTACAGGTGCACACCACCACGCTGGGCTAATTTTTGTGTTTTTTGTAGAGACAGGATCTCGCCATGTTGCTCACACTGGTCTCGAACTCCTGGGCTGAAGTGATCCACTGACCTTGGCCTCCCAACACGCTGGGATTACAGGCATGTGCCACTGCACCCAACCCAACTCTCTTTAGCTTCTCTAGGAGATTGACCAATCAGTGGTAGGCAGATATCAATGTGAATCTAGCCAGAACTAGCCACAACATTTTAATCAGGCCAAAATGTAACAAGAGCAGGAGCAACCAAAAAAAGACTCAAATTTCCACTAGGAAATTTGCACCACTATAATATCCAATTGGCTCTTATTCCTTTGGCTAGAGAGATGTTTGAAAAGACAAGAAAGTAGAAAGGAGGGTTAAGACTGATTTCTTAAAGAAGTAAGTACAAGGAAGTATAGATTCATGCTGCCTACTTCTAAAAGAATTCCATTCCTCATAACTACATAGCATTATAATACTACTGATTCATAAGAAGTTTAATTCTATTGGAGAGGACACCAGGATTACTAGTGTTTATTTTCGTCCAGGATCTTTATTCTTTAATGTTGCTGGTCCCACTGACATATTTCAGTATACAAAAACACTGCAGCATCAATAGCCAAAAGAAAAGCCATTATGATGTGAATAGTGGTCATTGTGATCACTGTGATACAATTTTTAAAAACTTTTTCTTAGAGACAGGGTCTCACTATGTTGCTTAGGCTGGTCTTGAATTCCTGGACTCAAGCAATCCTCCTGCTTTTGCCTCCCAGAGTGCTAGGATTACAGGTGTGAGCTACCGCACCTGGCCTAATTTAAAAAAAAAAAAAAAAAGTTTATGTCCTTCATTTAAAAAAAAAAAAAGGCCAGGCACGGTGGCTCATATCTGTAATCCCAGCACTTTGGGAGGGTGAGGCAGGTGGATCACGAGGTCAGAAGATTGAGACCATCCTGGCTAACCCGGTGAAACCCCGTCTTTACTAAAAATACAAAAAACTAGCTGGGCGTGGTGGTGGGCGCCTGTAGTCCCAGCTACTCAGGAGGCTGAGGCAGGAGAATGGCGTGAACCCGGGAGGCGGAGCTTGCAGTGAGCTGAGATTGCGCCACTGCACTCCAGCCTGGGTGACAGGGCGAGACTCCATCTCAAACAAACAAACAAACAAACAAAAAACAAAACCTGTTTTTTTTTTTACCTAAGTCACAAACTCCCAAATATAGAGTCTGGAATCTTCATTTAATGAGAACACCAAGGGCATGGTTGTCAATCCTATGACACCTGTCTGAGGTAGGCATTATTCCTTATTTAAGGAGGATGCAATGAGGCTTGATGCAGATTCACTGACCCCAAAGCCTGTGTTCTTAACCACTATGCAATACTGCTTCCCATCAAAGTCTTTACTCAAGGCCACAAGACAACCCCATACATTGTAAAACTTTTTGGAGTGATTAGACTCAAAAAGTTTTGTTTTTTTTTTAAGTGTTTGTGCTGAAAGAGACCTAAGAGATTATTTAGCCCAGCCTCCTTATATCCTGAGGAGAAATCTAGGTTCTAAGGAATGAAGGTGCTTCCCAATGTCACATAGAAGTTCTTGTCAGAAGGAGTGCGAACTCAGGTCTGATTCTGGGTTGTGTGCCTTTCCCACCCTTGAGTTGGAAATCACCTGCATTAAGAGCTAGAGCCCAGGGAGAGGCACCCAGTTTAAGAGTAAAGTGTCTTGAGGAGAAGAGATAAGGTGAGACAACCAGTGATGACCGACTTGTTACAGGTTGAATTGTCCCCTCCACATTCCCCAAGTTCACATGTTCAGGGTTTTTTTGTTGTTGTTGTTGTTTGTTTGTTTGTTTGTTTTGGGACAGTCTTGCTCTGTCTCCCAGGCTGGAGTGCAGTGGCGCAATCTTGACTGGCTCACAGCAGCCTCCACCTCCCTGGGTTCAAACAATTCTTCTGCCTCAGCCTCCTGAGTAGCTGGGACTACAGGTATGCGCCAGCACACCTCGCTAATTTTTGCATTATTAGTAGAGACTGGGTTTCACCATGTTGGCCAGGCTGGTCTTGAGCTCCTGACCTCAGTTGATCTGCCTGCCTCGGCCTCGCAGAGTGCTGGGATTACAGGTGTGAGCCACCGTGCCTGGCTGTTCAGGTATCTTAGAATGGGACCTTACTTGGAGATTATCTCTTGATTACAGAGGTCATCAAGTTAAAATGAGGCAATTAGGATGGGCCCTCATCCAGTATGACTGGTGTCCTTATAGAAAGGGGGAATTTGCACACACACACACCACAGGGAAGATGGTGTGAGGAGACATAGGGAGAAGATGGACATCTGCAAGCCAGAGAGGCCTGGCACAGATGCTCTTCATGACCCTCAAAGGCAGCCAGCCCTGCCCTCGCCGTGATTTTGTACTTCTAGTCTCCAGGACCAGGAAAGACCATACCATTTCGATTGTTGAAGCCACTTAGTGTGTGGTACTTTGTTCCAGCAGCCCTTGAAAAAAATAGACCACAGAACTTGGGAGGTGCCTGCGGAGGCTCTAGGGCTGAGGGACTGGTTGCAGAAGTAAGATGAAAAAGGAGAGGCAAAGATGACAAAATCATGGGTGGGGAGGCGAGATCTGGACAGAAAAACCAGGGATTAGCCAAGTGGGAAGCAGTGAAAACGAACGTGGAGTCCATTTTTTCTAGATCTAGAAGAACTGAGCTGCCAGAGAGGTTGCTGGTGTGTGCGTTGCCCTCACCCCACTGCACCGCTGCGCCCAGCACATTGTGGGAGAGACCCAGGGAAAGTCCTTCAGATATTTGTGGGAGTGAACTGCAGGGTGCCTGAGGCCTGGGGCGAACCCATGGTCAGTTTCCCCGGCCTGCAGCCCAGGCATAGTCCTGTGGTGGTTGTGCCCACACTCTGGGGGCGACCTAAGTGCCAAGTGTGGTACTGCCCTCAGTAGCATTCAACCTCTGTGCCCCGCTTCCTCTTTGGTGAAAGGACAGTAATGACAGCACCTACCCCACCGGATTATGAAGATTAAATAGAATAATGTGTATGCAATGTTTGTAGCAGTGCCTCGCATCAAGCACTGGGTAAACAGTATCTGTTATTATCAAAGGCCTTTATGACAACAATCATTCTTCAAACGGCCCGCCAGCCAACGCTGGGCGCAAACCCCACGGTAACCGGGACCACTGTTGTTAGAAGTTGAGGTTCCTGGTCGGTCCCAGGTGCTACAAGGAAGAGTAGCCTTTGGAATGTGAGCCCGAAAACCATCGTGTTGGCTTCTGAAGCCCCCAGACGGGCATGGCAGGGACGCGGAAGCCCTGAGAACCGCACAGCAGGTGGCCGCCCTGGTGCAGCGCGCAGTCGTCCCTCAGCTCCCCTGCACTGGTGTGAGCTGCAGGCGCTGCCCACGTCAGGCTCTGCAGACACCAGACAGAAAAGGTCTTCCGGCCAGGCAGCGTGGCGAAGCCCTGTGGGGCCGCGGTGAAAAAGGGCTCAAAGCGGCCGCGCAAGTCGGTGTCAAGCAAAAACGGAGAGGAAGGCCCTTGCCGCTAGGGCCCTCGCAGCAGAAGCCCGGCCTGCCAGGAGGCCAGCGGGGCACGGGCTGAGGGTGCAGGATCCGGAGGGCGCCGCCCGCCCCTCGGGCATCGCATGGCCCAGGGTCCGCGGGGCCTCTGAGGTGAGGCGGTCCAATGTACCCTTTGTCCTTCCTCAGATTCATTATGAAATCCCAGGCAGTCCGGGCGACTCCAGCTGCGTTCTTCCGCCCGCCGTTTTTCCCCGCCGGCCATCCGCCAGCCACGCGCACCCAGACTGGAGGGCGGCCGTGGGCGCAGCGGCGGGCGGCCTGCGGGGGCGGGGCCTGCGGATGGGCGGGCCGCGGGGGCGGGCCGCGGGAGGGCGGGGGCGGGGCCGGCGCGGCGAGCGCACCAGCAGCATCCTGGCTCAACCGCGGCGGTGGCGGGGGCGCAACTAGCAGGCAGAGGCGGCGGCGCCAGCGGCGCCTTAAATAGCATCCAGAGCTGGCGCGGGGCAGGGAGTGGGCTGCGGTGACAGCCGGCGGCGGAGCGGCCGGTCCACGGAGGAGGTGAGTGCGCCCGCCGTGCGGAGCCGCGCCTGCTCCTGCGGCGGTGCCTGGGCCCCGGCCGAGGAGCGGGCTGAGGTTGCCCTTCGGGCCGAGCCCGGAGCAGCGGCCGCCGCGGAGGCGCGTGAGCCGCCTCAGGCTCGTGGGGCCGCGCCGCCTTTCCGGCCTCCTGCCGCGGCCCCGCTTCCCTCGGCAGCCGGAGGCCTCCAGGGCGCCCGTGCCGCCGCGGCTTCCTGTGTCTGAGCCGCGGGCGGCGCGGGCGCGGGGCTTGTGCGCGGCGGGGGATGCGCGCGGCACCGACCCCTGTGTGTGCGGCGGCGGGGACCGGCCCGGCGGAGCGGCCGGACGCCGCGCTTCGGTTGGGAGGAGGTGGCCCCGCCAGACCGCTGACGTTTCTCTCGGCCGCGGCCCCTGCCTGCCCCAGAGACCGGGTTCGCGGGCGTTCGGACCGCGCGTGGGGCGGGACTGCACCCGCGCCCGCTGAGATGCCGGCCCCACGCCGCGCGCCGGCACGAGGCCCACAGGCAGCTCAGAGGCCGCTGCCAGTGGCTGACATTCTCGCAGTGTCTCCAGAGGAGTGCCCGTGGCCCCTGCACTTGACCGTGGAGCATTGATCTAAGGCGTGCTGGCATTTTTTGAAATTGAGAAGCAAAGATAACGTCTGTCACCTGGCAGCGTAGACAGAGAGTGGCGGTAGATGACTTGAATGGACACGTGGATTCGAGTCTGGGGACAGGCGTTCCCCCAGTCAGTGCGTGTGAGAGTGTGGAAACCCCTTCCCCACTCCGTCCAATTTCAAGGTTATGGAGCGTAGTTAAGAGTGACCATTCTAAAAGCGTCCTCTAGTGCCCTGGCTAAGACTTTTAAGCTTCTTGGTGCAGGAGTATCTGAAGTCCCGCGACTCTCACTGCCCTGCCTTTTATTATTTCTTGACTTTTGATTAGCTTTGAGAGAAACTGGTTAAATCTTGCAGGTTCTGCCACACATTTCACAATATAACCTGTGATTGTCCCATGGAAAACAGTTATTGGCTTCATGCCAGCAAAAAAATCAAAAACTTCTGGTTGATTCTTTTTTTTTTTTTTTCAAGTGGATGTGGGAAGGTTAGGTTGGCTAAAACGTAAAGTTTGAGTTGTAGGAGTGTGCTGCGTAGGCTTGAGAAGATGGAGCTGTTTAAGGAACCATTGCTAGCCATCAGGTTGGAGCTAGACAGTGCAGTGCCATATAGTGGAAAAGCACCGGGTCTTGGGAGACTTACTTTCTTCTTCTGACTCAACTCGGAAAACACCTACCTAGTCTGAGGCCCCCTCAGACTATCTCAGAGTTGCTGCCACAAACACTGGTAAAACTGTCCCTACCTTCTAGCATGCTTAATGTCTAGGTCTTGCTACATCTTTTTTGATGTAACTGTTTTGTGGAAAATGGTTGTGTGTTTGGGGAGGCTTTTGAGAAAAGATGAGGTTGCCTTGTCATTAGAGCTGGGTATTTCTCCTCCTCTCTCCCTTCCAGTTTCACTTTTCTGGAAATAGCAAGACTGTAGGAATAGTAATTTGTAGATATTTATAGTCAGTAACCTTAGAGGAATGTTTCGTTTTTAAGATCAATTGAATTTATTGTGTAAGTTTGCCATTTAAAACGTGCCCATTTGTGTTTACTGTCTCTCGTAACCGAACTCTGTTAAGTTAGAATCCATTAGTAATGTTTTGTGGACAGTCTTGTTTGGATGATGCAATGCATGAGACTCCTGTACTACAAAATAGAGAAGAATTTCCTTTAAGGCAGCTCAAAGCTGTTGGTATCCTAAAGCCTTTTTAGGCCTCAGTCTCTGACAGGCAGTGATCTGACAGGAGGTAGATAAAGGTGCCGGAGTTCTTAGTGAAGGCTGGCAGTCCAACTTGGTAGTCAGACAAACACATGACGGTCAAAAGTGCCTTCGACACTGGGGCCTGGAGAAGAATTCTCAGTGGCCAGCGCTGATCTGAAGCTGCAGGGAGTTGAGTTTGAGTTTCAACATGCTGGTACTTCAAGGGGCTTCTGAAAAGTTTTAAAGGAGCACAAGCCCTGAAGGAGTAGCTGAACTTAGTGAACTAGAGAAGGCAGGGGCAGTTTTACCAGGGTTTGTGGCAGCAACTCTAAGATTGTCATTTTACATCAAATGCTGAATGTCAATGCATAAGAAATTTCAGTTTGTGGCAAGCCTTGGGTTGTATATAACGGCAAGAAGAGAAAACTATGACATAATCTGAGTGATGTTCATTTTCTACATCATGACATTTTCGCTTTCTTTTTTTTTCTTTTCTCCCAGATAAGGTCTCACTCTGTCGCCCAGGTTGGAGTACAGGCACAATCATGGCTCACTGCAGCCTCCACTTCCCTGGGCTCAGTTGATCTTCCCACCTCAGCCTCTCCAGTAGCTTAGAGTACAGGCGCACACCACCATGCCCAGATAATTGTTTTTTTTGTTGGGGTGGTGGTGAAGCGGTTTTGCCATATTGTCTAGGCTTGTCTCGAACTCCTGGGCTCAAGCGATTTGCCCTCCTTGGCCTCCCCAAAGTGCTAGGATTACAGGCGTGAGCCACTGCATCTAGCCCACTTTCACTTTCTTGACTGTGTTAGAAACAACACAGTATTCATTCACTTACGACCTTTGAGGAATCTAGAGGGGTGGGTGAAATACTGGAGACTCCTTGAAGTGTGGCTGGCTTCAAGGGTGTCACCCTTGGACAAAAACTTAAGTGGAGGTGAGTAAGGGCCCTGCTCCCCTGTGCTGCCAGCCTTAGAAGGATATGATCATCTGGAGGCAAATAGCTTGTTGCTTGAGGCCAGGAGTTCAAGACCAGCCTGGGCAACACAGCAAGACCCCATCTCTAGAGAAAAAAGGTAAAAACAATAACATAAAATCTCAAAACTGGTGGTTCCATATAGGTGCCTGGGCTGATTCTCTTTATGAAATATTTGCTGGTCTTCAAGTTTAAATAAAATTCTGAAAGCTGTCTAATATCTAAATCAAAACCACTTACCACAGAAAAGCTATATTCATTTTTCATATTTCAAGAGTCATGCACGCTTATTGGAAAAAATTTGGGAAATAGGACAAATGAAGCTCTTCCAGAGATTAAATACTATTAACATTTTGTTGTATTTCCTTCCGGTCTTTTTTCCCTATACAATAAACAAATTTTAAGCATATATTGTTAATTAAAGATTAAAATTTTGACAATTTAATCACCTAAGTTATATTGTGGGCTTTTTTCCACGTCGTTACATATTCTTCAAAAACTAAGTTCTGAAGACAACTGCATTATTTGCTGTATGGACCATAATTTAGTTGCTTCTCCCCTATTGTTGGATATTTTTCAGAACAGTTTACCCACCTTTGTTATATGTTTAAATAGATCTTTAAAAAATAGGGCATGTTCTGCTTTAAAACTCTTGAAATTAACAATAATTTAAAAAGTGTTTTTAGTAATGAATAGGCTTGATGGACTTTTGGGTTCATGTGTTCCAGTCAAAAGCGGTTGAAATAGGGATTTCATGGTTTGGAAAGAGAAATGGAAAGAAGTTAGGGCATCAGAGGAGGAAACGGGGCCTGCCTGTAGACCATTTCCTCATTCTGGAGGGGACTTCTGATAAATGTAGGCTCTGTCCATTAGCACAGCTTTGGCTGCTATAGAAATGGGCACTTTCCCCTTAGGTTTGTTGTGGGAGAAATGTCCCTCTTAGAAGGACTGAAATACTCTGAATACTATTTATTCCTTTATTAAGCAGAGTCATGAGAAAGTGCTTCCGGAGCTAGTTTCTCCTTCTGGGCCCAGGTGTCTGCCACGAAGCAGGGCTGTGGTAGCTGACCGAGGTGGTGGCCACAGCCTGGACACAGCCAGGTTTAGGAACGAAGCAGTGACCATAGCAGCAGACAGAGCCAGGTGCTGCTAAGCTTCTGATGGGTTAACTCATTAGTACCCCCAGCAACCCCGTAAGGTAAGTCCTGCTGCTAGCCTTACTGTACGCAAGGTAAAGGAACAGGTGCAAAGATTAAGTTGCTCAAACCAGAATTTGAACCTAGGCAGTCTGGCTTCAGGGTCTGTGCTCCTAATTGCTTGACTCTGCTGCCCCTCCAGAGCTAGAAGTTTCTCAGTCCAGGAGGGCCTAAAAAGCTCCAGGTTAGGCCAGGCGCGGTGGCTCATGTCTGTAATCCCAGCATTTTGGGAGGCCCAGGCGGGTGGATCAACCTGACCAATATGGTGAAACCCCGTCTCTACTAAAAATAACAAAAATTAACCAGGCGTGGTGGCGCGTGCCTGTAGTCTCAGCTACTCGGGAGGTTGAGGCAGGAGAACTGCATGAACCCAGGAGATGGAGGCTGCAGTGAGCCCAGATTGCGCCACAGCACTCCAGCCTGAGCGGCAGAGTGAGACTCCCGTCTCAAAAAAAAAAAAAAAAAAAAAAAGGGAAGAAAGTTCCAGGTTATACACCTGGCAGTAAGACAGGAAGGACAGAGCTGGGTCTCCTTCGGTGTCGCTGCTCCTTGATTTTACCCCCATCTCATTTACAGTCTGCCTTGAATTATCTCTTTATACCACTAGAGTGCTGAAAGAGACCACACATTTTGATTCAGCTTGGCTCAGGGAGTGGTAAGATCACTTGCTATGTAGCTGTGACTTTCTAGAGAATTAAAAAATAAAAGGCTTTGCCTGCCCTGGACATTGGTCTTGTAAGGCTGGAGAACAATTGAGACGCACAATGAATGCATGCAGTGTGCTGGAGGAAGAGAGCACGTTTCAGCTGGGAACAGGACCCAGGCCGAGCAGTGGTGGAGCAGCGTCCGCTAATGTAGGAGACTGGCCTCACCGCACCCATAGGTTTGCTTTCTGCTGTGTGTCGTGGGGTACTTTGATCTCTCAGCGCATTCTAGATCATATTCAACACTTTCAACGAAAATAAAATTGGGGCTTTTTGGGGTTTGAAGGCACAGTAGCATCGCCTAGTGGTTATGGATCTCTTTTTCCCAGTGAGATTTTAGGCAGAACCCTGAGAGATGAAATACATAAAAGCAGGGCTGCGGTGGTTGAAGAGCTTCCTCTGTCTCCCTTTGCCACCTGTGAGGGACTTCAGAGCACCTCTGAAATAAGCCACCTTATTCATTGCACCCGTGCAGTGACTGCAGGGCTCGTAGGGGGGTGACTTGGCCAAGGTGACACAACCTGCCTGCCCCTCTGGCCATACACGCATGTGGAGTTTGTTCCTGGATCCTGTGCCTGTTCAAAGAATGGCTGGACCTTGGTGTTGCCCTTGATTTCTGCCCTGAAGTCCAGTCAGCCAGCAGTTCCGCTTATTCTGACCTACTCTCTGCAGTATTGCCCAACGCACGTGCATTTCCTCCTTGCCTTCTCAGTATCACCATCCTGGTCCAGAACTGTCACCTCCAGTTTAAACAGTGAAGGCCTTTGTCAGAAAGGGGGGCAGGGTGCAGAGGGGAATGGTTGCTTTTTCTAAATCACAGCTCTGGTCGAATCCCTCCTGAGCGGAAGCCTTCCAGGCCCCCTCTGTAAGGCCCCAGGTGTTTGTTTACCTGTCAGGGCCTCTGCAGCTTCGTTCTTACCTGTCAGGGCTTCTGCAGCTTCGTTCTTACCTGTCAGGGCTTCTGCAGCTTGGTTCTTACCTGCTGTCTCCACGCTTCTCCAAACCACCACATCCTGAGGCTTCTAGAAAGCAGACTCTGGTGGCACGGGGTTGATGGGTCTGTGTACCCAAGACACTGTACCTGGGTGCTGTCATCTGCCCGACTGACCTTCCTATGTCCTGGTCCGATGGTGTCTTTGATCTTACAGCTAAGATTCGAGACACTAAAAGTCTCTAGACTCAAGCCTGTGTTTTTGCTGGGATAAAGTTCGTGTTGAGTACATCTAGGCTGGGCGTGGTGGCTCACGCCTGTAATCCTAGCACTTTGGGAGGCCAAGGCAGGCGGATCACCTGAGGTCAGGAGTTTGAGACCAGCCTGGACAACATGGTGAAACCCTGTCTGTACTAAAAATACAAAAATTAACCGGGTGTGGTGGCAGGCACCTGTAATCCCAACTGCTCAGGAGGCTGAGGCAGGAGAATCCCTTGAGCCTCGGAGGCGGAGGTTGCAGTAAGCTGAGATAGCGCCACTGCACTCCAGCCTGGGGTATAGAATGAGAATCTGTCTTCAAAAAAAAAAAGTACATCTAAATGGTACAATGCCCACCTCGGCCTGTTTGGAATGCCATTCCTTGTCCCACAGAGCCCTGCTCCTCAGAGACACTTTTCCGGGAGTGACTCTCCCCTTCCTCAGCTGCGCTCACTGTCGTTCAGCTGGGGAGGCACCAGCGACCACGCTAGTGGTTAAAATATCAAAACACTCCCATCCTGGCTAGAGAACAGCTGCTACCCTAGTGCCCCACCCTTAATATGGAAACTAAAGGGTTCATACATGGGGCAGCAGAGGAACTTCGGAGCCCTGTTCTGGTGCCCTGGCCTGTGTCTTTCCTGACTGGTTGGTGCCTGGCTATACTGGGTATTAAATATTTTGACGAGCATCCCAGCCTCTGTCCCACGTGCATCTTTTCATGAGCACATATCTGGCTTTCACAGACCGGCACCCCAGCCACACTCTAAGCTCTGGGCACATGGGAGACCTAGTCACTGTCATTTCTGTGTTTTCAGCAGCATTTAATACAGGGCCTTACCACTAGTAAGCATGTATGATTATCTGATGATGGATTGAGTGTAGAGCAGGTTCCGATGGTCAGCTGTCCCATAGAAGGTGGTCCCTAACAAGAGTATACATTGTCATGTTCCAGGTTTGTCTATTCTGATCCTGTGCAAAACTTAGATCTTATAGCTAAGATCAAGGCACTGAAAGTCTCTAGACCTAAGTCTGTGCTTTCACTGGGTGAAGTTTGTGTTTCAGAGTACGTCTGAGGTGTTTCTTTCCGTGTAGTTTGAGTTGTGGTGGAGAAGCAGGTGGCTGTGGTCTTTGCAGGGTGTGGGAGGGGAGGAGATTGGTGTTGAGTCCCAGCTAATGTTACATAACTCTACTGTAGTCTTCCTTTACCTGGTATTCTTGCGTTCAAATTGCCCCTTGTTTCTGTGCCACTAGTGAAATGGTCAAATGGCTCATTGTTCCTTCAAGGAACAGGTAATAGGTGGACAATTACCTACATTGTGCCTCAGGCAAGTTTCTGAGGCATCCCAGGATGGGTAGCTGGCGGGGGCCTTGTCTGTCAAGCGTCCCAGCCAGGCACCTCACAGTGGACGGAACTGAGTTCTCGAGGGGGTGGCTGAGCAGTCCAGACTCTCACGTTAGAGTCTGAAGACAGCCAGTCTGTGCTTTTCTCTTCTGACGTGAGTCAGAGGCAAATTTTGCTGATGCCAAGACCTCCCTGGAGTTCAGGCAGGGTGAAGATCCTTGTCCTTGGGGTCAGGGCTGAAGCTTCAGGGTTTCCAGGACAGACCTTCAGAGGAGGCCAGTCCTGGAGCCTGGCATGGGTCTCAGCCTCAAGTATCTGTCCTCCACAAAGGCGGGCTCAGCACTAACCCTCTCTCGCAGGCCAAGTGACAGTCACCAGCAGCGTCTTGCCCTCTCTGGCATGCTTCTCTCCATCACTGGGTGATGCTGAGTGTCTTTGCTTCCCTCCTTGATGTGACAGTCCCTTTTTACAGGCTTTCGCAGACACTGCCCCTCTGCCTCCCAGGCGTGGCACGCGTTTCAAGGTGCTTCCATTAGCAGCTTCATTCATTGTTGCCCATGGTGGGGAACAGATGGAGACACTAGCCAGGCAAGATGCCAGAGAGGCTGCAGGGCTGCTCAGGAGATTGAAGGACTGTCTCGAGTGGGGTATGTGCCCCATAGAGGCTGGCTAGCCCATCCATTAGGGTGTAGATAGAATAGAAACATTAGAACTTCTACGGATAGTTATTTTTTGGCCATCTTTTAAATTCATATTTGTGTGTTTTCTAATGTTCAGAAAATATTTGCAGAATGTACATGTATATAGTTTATAGATAAAAGCATTTACATGTGAGGGGTGCATGTATTTATTAGGGTACATCATCAGAAGTTTAGAGAACCAGAAAGTTAACTCCTTCTCTAGCACCAGTATCATGAGAGACCTCTGAATGCCATTTTTTCTTTTTTTTTTTTTTTTTTTGAGACGGAGTCTCGCTCTGTAGCCCAGGCTGGAGTGCAGTGGCCGGATCTCAGCTCACTACAAGCTCCGCCTCCCGGGTTCACGCCATTCTCCGGCCTCAGCCTCCCGAGGAGCTGGGACTACAGGCGCCCGCCACCTCGCCCGGCTATTTTTTTTTGTATTTCTTAGTAGAGACGGGGTTTCACCGTGTTAGCCAGGATGGTCTCGATCTCCTGACCTCGTGATCCGCCCATCTCGGCCTCCCAAAGTGCTGGGATTACAGGCTTGAGCCACCGAATGCCATTTTTTCAAAAGGAAAGAATTTGTCAGTTAAAGGGGAATAGAAACTGCTCTCTGGCTGGGTTGTGGTTCTTGTCAAATAGGCCTGTGACTTCAGGAGAGTCGGGTTAACTACAGAGTATGTTTTGTCTTCGATTGCAGAGCTTAGCAATGTGGAAGCCTCATTGGGATCGGGGTTTTATTTTTTTCTCTTTTGTTTACTATCATATCCCCTGAGGCTGGAGCTGACTTGCATATCCTCAATATTTGCAAATTGAATATATGAGCCTTTTTATTGCATGATAATTAAGTATTGTGCTGAGTTGGATGCTTCAAGTCAATATTCAGGTTGGCTCCTTTTGTTTAAACCGTTGGGCAGTTGGCAAGATGCAGCCTACGTGCCAGTCAGTTTTACTGTCCTACACATCATACCCCCATGCGGTGGAACCATAGAGCCATGGAGGCCTCAGAAGTGTCACCTGAGAGACAGGGTGTTGGGATGTAACTTAAAATAATTTTTTAAGAAGTGGGTATAATGAAACAGTAGTAGCAAAATGTTGATCATTACTGGAACTGAAGTTGGAGTCATGGGTACATGAAATACAGTTTTATTATACTACTATGTTTACTTCTGAATAGATTTGAATTGTCATAATACATTTTAAGTGAAACATAAAGGGAGTATAGAGACCCCAAACTAGTATCACCCATTCCGAGCAGGTAATGGCCAAACTGCACAATCTCTTTTTCTTTGTCTTTTAAACACTGGTCATTGTTCTATAATCTTCTGCAACTTGTTAGGTTTGTTTTGATTTTGGCTTCCCCAGGGCCAGTCGCCTCTTTTTATAGTTACCTGAGCTCTTTGTGTAATTTTAGCTCCTGTCTCGTGGTTGTCACCCGTACCTCTCTTCTCCTTCCCCATACGATGGGCTAAATCCTGGTTAACCTTTTCTCTATTTCACTTGTTGCTTCCTGTGACACCACTGAGGTCTTCCGTGTAACAGGCACAATTTAGAGGTCAGAACAGGGTCCCATGTTTTTTGCAGGCTGTGTCTAGTCCTGGGAACTCACAACCTATGATTATCTTGTAGATTCCATTCATCTCTGCTTTTTTTTTTTTCTCTTTTTGACGGAGTCTCTGTCGCCCAGGCTGGAGTGCAGTGGCGCCATCTTGGCTAAGTGCCACCCCCGCTTCCCAGGTTCAATCGATTCTCCTGCCTCAGCCTCCGAGTAGCTGGGACTACAGGTGCCTGCCATCACGCCCGGCTAATTTCGCCATGTCAGCCATGCTGGTTTCGAACTCCTGACCTCAGATGATCCACCCACCTCTGCTTCCCAAAATGCTGGGATTACAGGCATGAGCCTGTAAACTTGGCCTCATCTCTGCTTTTTAAAGTCACAGCAGGTACCTGTTGAAATGTGTAAAAACTCAACTGGATTTCTCCAAACTCTTGAGAGGCTGGTCTTCCTCTCTGGGCAGAGAGGTCTTTGTGTTCTGTCTTCTCACCCATGTCCTGCTAAGCCATTTCTGTGGTTATCAGTCTCTGAAACCTTGATGTATTTTAAGAGGTGTAAGTAACTCTACCCAACCTGTGCCCTCTTTAGCCTTCTTATCCAGGTCACTGATATGTGATAGCTGTGACCTCTGCGAGCCGTGGGGTGGTGTGGACTCCTTGAAGACAAGGACTGAGTCTTGCTCCTCCCAGTCTCCCACTCCAGGCCTGGGTCCTGGCGGGGACAGGAGGGCTTTATGAACTAAACACCCACTGGGCGAGGGCGAGCCTCCTGCAGCCAGCTGTTTCTTACTCAGCCGGTTGACAAGAATGCTGTCATGGGAGAGAGAGGCAGAGGCTCCTGGCAGTTGCTTTACAATGTTGCTGTGAGTCCCCAGCCCACCTGCTGCTCCTGCAGGGCCTCCTCCCTGCCTCTTTGCTCACAGCACTGTCTGGCTGTTGCTGTTCTCCACCCCCTCCTGTCTCTGCCTGTTCAGACTTGGCCTGGTTCCACCTTCAGCTCTCTGGACAGCCCTCCCTCAGATGCCTGGTGCATGCGTACTGTTTTCTCCCTCCTCTAGATTCCTGGAGCACCAGGGCTCTACCTGCCCTGGTTATCAGATCTGTCTTCGGTGGCTCTGTTAACTCTTGCAGGTGTGTTTATCTTCATTGATATCCTAAACTTGCTGAAGGCAAAGAAAACCTTGTAAGTGCTTTATCCTCAAGCTTTCTGTTTGTCAGGGACTAAGGAGAGTTCCTCATCCCCCTGTAATGTTCAGAGTGTTGCTTCTTTTTTGTGGTGTGACCCCTTTTTCAAAGAGGCACTTAAGTGGAAGTGGCTCACATAGCAGGTCAGCAGCTGAGCTGGGTCCAGCGCAGGCAGACGATGCAAAGCATAGCTACGTATTTTCCAGGAAGGGTTTATATCCTATCTGTCATTCTGTTCTAAGGACAGGTCACTACCCTAAATCCTTTGTGGAGCAGGTGGGAAATACATAAATACAAGAGGACATTAACTGACCTGACTCACTTATAGCTTCTTTATCTTGAGAAACTTTAAAAATACAGCTAATAGTTAGGATGGCAAGTTTTATATTGTATTAATTTTACCACAGTAAAAAATTGGAAAAAATACAGCAACATACAAAGAACAACAACAGTAGTAAAAGCATCCATAGACTCACCACATAGAATTGAGGGTTTTATCATTGACTCTTTTGTTCACACATCACTGTTCCCTGGGGCTTTTGGGTATAGGTGGAAACTTCATTGTTTACTCCCGTACGCCGGGATTGCCTGGCCGTCTTTTCCCTTCTCTTACATAGTCTTGGAGAAGCTACCATGGTGTTCGTGATGGAACGAGGCGTAGCTCTCCTCTGTTCCCACTCTCTTCTTTATTCTCCCTGAAGCCGGCACCGGTAGAGGAGCTGGCTCAAGATTTTGCAGCTGATCGGAGGCACAGCCAGTACCTAGAATGTGATCTTCTTGCATTTGGTCTAGGATTCTTTCCATGTTCATATTCTGTTTATTTCCATAGTCACCACGGGAAGATGGGAAGATCCTGACTTTGGGCAAAGCACCTGAGAGGACCTGAGGATGTAGGTACCTTCTCTGCAAGCAGTTTCTCAAACAAGTGGAGCTTCCTCTCCATCTCTGGCCCTCGGAGGAGGAGAGTGCCTGCCTGGCTTGGGGCCAGCTCTGGCTGTTGTGAAAGGACATTTGATCCTCTCTGCTGTGAAGTTGTCCTCCCTTCTCCTGGTATGGTCCCTTGCTTCAGGGCTGACTTTGTGGTTCAGCTGAGTCCAGTAAGGTGAAGAGTCTTCTGGATTATTTCAGTGGCAAAAAGCCATTTATTTCCTTCTTTAGCTTTTGTAATAACAGGCCGTGCTCATCTTGCCTAATACCCTTAGAAGCTACTGCTGTGTTCTTCAACATGCAGTCATACAGACGCAATTCTGACTCTTCCTGTGCTGAACGTCCACTGAAATAACGTGCTGTATTGATCCAGTTCATGAGTGAGAAGTTTAATCTACACAAGCCTTATCTGTCTTGCTCTTTGCAGAATGGTTGCGTCAGCCTAACAAGCAGATCTTTCTGTCTCCATCCACTGCCACAAAGCTGTTGACTGAGGCTATCTGCCCAAGTCTGCTGGCTTCTCTAGCTCTTATCAGTAAACTTCTGTCTCGTTGTGATGTATCTACCACAGTTGCTTAGCCTTACTCAATCAGTATTGGAAGACAAGTGGAATAATCTTGCTTCTCAGGACATTTTTTGAATGGAAACTTGCCCTCTTAAATATGTACTGCCACAACTTAGCCCTGCTGTCCCACGCAAAGGCTGTACATGACCTGGATATCTCCACGGGGCATGTCCTAACTATAATCGTCATTTTCTCACGTGGATGTACGTGACAGATATTTGTCGCTGTGTGTGAAGAGAGAAGGGAGGAGAGCTCTATGTTTTTTTTTTTTTTTTTTACTCTGGAGAATGTTGGGCAGGTCCTGTTGTCAGCATTCCATACATCGCAGATGGCTGCCCACTAGCGCTGTGTTTCTGGAAGCGTTCTGCTCATTGGAGCCCTCGCACGGGACTCTGGATCTTGTGCTTGAGTCTTGTCTGTTTCCCTGGTTTGGAAGATTCTCTTTTCTGTCATAGAAAGCTCACAGAAGTTGGAGTCCAGCCCTGATATGGGGCTCTGGGCTCAAGCCTTTCTGACCATTTGCTGTTTTACCTAAGAAAAGTACTTATTTGATCTCTTCCCTTCCCTGTGGGCAGCCTTGATTTGTTTTAAATGAATCATCAGTCGTCTGTCCAAATCTCAGTGTATCTCAGTGTCTTCTAAAGACACTTGCCGTTAGAGTTGATGGCAGCCTTGGGCTGACGTTATACGTAAGTGAAACAATTTGACGGCAGCCTTGGGCTGACATTATACATAAGTGAAATAGAAAACGTGATCAAAATAAGAGCAAGAGAATATTCTTATGTCCCCTTTAAATCAGTGGCTCACACCCTTTTCTTTGTCCGCCAGTCAGCCAGGAGATGTTCTCTACTCCTTTCTGGTACACTGTATAGGAGTCTGGTGGGAGTAGAAGGAGATGACTGAAGTTGGAAAATGCTTTCAATACCCCCTTTCTTTTTGGAGAATCACTGATTTATGAATATATCCTCCAGGGACCTGTCGCAGAGACACGGTCACAATCACAGAGGGTGTGACATGGTCAGAATCACACAGGGTCATTCATGACTCGGCAGATGTTTGTTAAGCACCTGTCCTGGGCTTGGGACTGTGTTAAGCACCAAGGGCGTATAAAGACAGATGGGAGGAGACCCTGGCCGGGGAGAGGAAGGAGCAGCTACGTCGGTACTAAGTACCACTCGCTGTAAGTGTAAGACAGGAGGTCCTAAGTACCACACAGGGGTTACAGATAAAGAAGTCCTGGAGTTCAGAGGAAGGACTGATTGCTTCTCATAGAGAGGAGGGGATTGTGTAAGATTTCGGGGTGATTGTGGAACCGCCGCCTCCTCACACGTGAAGGAGGGCCCTGAGGACCCTGGAAAGTTGGGCGGGTTGCTCACAAATCGCCCTCCTGTCTCCTCCTCCCAGTGTCTCTTCAGGGTTTTGCCATTCATTCGCAGGCTCAAAATTACTTCTCTTTTTTCCATTTGTATCCACTGAAGCAGTTTTTAAAAATAATGAAACTTTTTTATTGTGGTAAACTATATATAACATAAAATTTGTCATTCTGATCATTTTTAAGTATACTGTTACACAATGGTTGAAGTACATTCACAGTGTTGTATAACCATTACCACCATCTAGTTCCAGAATTTTTCGTCATCCCGAGTTGAAACTCTGTACCCGTTAAGCAATAATGCTCATTCCTCCTCCCCCCGCCCAGCCCCCAGTAACCTCTCTGCTGCCTTCTGTCTGTAAATTTGCTGATTCTAGGTACCTCCTAGAAGTGAGATCATGCAATATTTGTCCTTTGCTTCATCCATGTCGTGGCATGTATCCAAATTTCCTTCTTTTTAAAGGTTGGGTAATATTCCATTGTATAGACTACATTTTGTTGATCCATTCATCTGTTGTTGGAAATTTGGATTCGAATCCTGGGCTCTTAAAGCATTGTGCAGCTGGGCGCGGTGGCTCACACCTGTAATCCCAGCACTTTGGGAGGCCAAGGCGGGCAGATCATGAGGTCAGGAGATCAAGACCATCCTGGCTAACACAGTGAAACCCTGTCTCTACTAAAAATACAAGAAAAAAAAAAAAACATTAGCTGGGCCTGTAGTGGCGAGTACCTGTAGTCCCAGCTACTCGGGAGGCTGAGGCAGGAGAATGGCGTGAACTGGGGAGGCGGAGCTTGCAGTGAGCCGAGATCGCGCCACTGCACTCCAGCCTGGGCGACAGAGTGAGACTCCGTCTCAAAAAAAAAAAAAAAAAAACTTTGTGCATCATGGCTGGTCATTATCAGTGTCACCTATGCCCTCTGTCTAGACTCGAACACCCACGCATGCCTGGGCTGATGTGCTTGGCTCTTGAGGTCCATGGGCTTTGGCTTCAGATCCAGGCAGTCATCCTGTTCTCGTGTGGAACAAGGGCAGGACATTTGACTCCTATAGTTTCCTGATCTTTGAGCTGAAGGCAGTAACAACCCCGTGCAGTAAGGCCTGTGACGAGCACGCATTTAGCCCTGTGCGCAGTCGCTTAGCACAGCGCCTGACACACGCCAAGTGCGTAAGCACAGTGGCTCCTTACAAAATCATAGCTAAGCCGATTTCCCCAAACATCTTCCTTCCCCTCTCCTATCCGCTTGAGCCCTATTGTTGGTTCCAGATTAATGTGCAAAAATGCGAGCCCTGGGGTCAGGAGGCACTTCTAGTAGCCTCGTCTCTGTCCCTGTAGCGTGAAGGATAGCTCATTTTCCTAGACGATGCTCATTTGTTGGGACCAGCTCAACTGTGCCTTCTCCATGCAAGTCTCCCCGGGAGAGAATGCTCCCTGTCAGAATTCCTTTTGCACTTACTGCTACTTTGTTATCCACTATTGTGTGTAGACATTTATGTTATATCTTTTAATTCCAAGCCTCATTAGTGAGGTCTGCAAGTTTTTCCTCAGTTTATACCCCCATCTGAATATGAAACAATTCACCTGCCCCAATATAAGATGAAAGTGTCCCAAAATTCTCCTTCAGTCTTCCTATTTAAGTCTTACCAAAGCTGTTGTAGTATGAGGTGCTCTCAGCCCCTGTATTTGGAGCAGCCTCAGGGAGAGAGAAGGCACATTGTACTGAAACCATCTCTGCCAGTCCTAGTCATGGGTCTTTGTACAGGTCAACTAGCTGAATTAGACTTTTTCTAAGGCAAATTTAATGCTAGCTGGGTAATTATTTCTTAGGGTTTGACCTTACAAAAGCAAATGTTGGTTGTTACTGTAAAAAGTACATTTAAAAATCCATTTAAAAAGCAATAGAGTATGAGGTTTAGATAGATAAATGTGGACCCATAGGACAAAATTTCTCCTGTTCTAATATCATTCAAATGTGTTCTTGTGACTTGGGAGGATTTTTTCACTAGTAGCACATATATGACTTCAAAAACTGCTTCAATTTCAACAATTTCAATGGAAGAGGAAAATGTGAACGTATGCCGCAGAAAACTGTTCGATGCTTCAAAAAGTGGCTGTAGAGATGCCCTAAACCCTATTTGAAGATGCATGTTCTAAGAACTCAAAGAACATAGTAATGAAATGGGAATTTTTTTTTTTTTTGAGACGGAGTCTCACTCTGTTGCCCAGGCTGGAGTGCAGTGGCACGATCTCAGCTCACTGCAAGCTCCGCTTCCCGGGTTCATACCATTCTCCTGCCTCAGCCTCCCTAGTAGCTGGGACTACAGGCGCTCGCCACCACACCCAACTAATTTTTTTTTTGTATTTTTAGTAGAAACGGGGTTTCACCATGTTAGCCAAGATGGCCTTGATCTCCTGACCTCGTGATCCTCCCGCCTTGGCCTCCCAAAGTGCTGGGATTACAGGTGTGAGCCACTGTGCCCGGCCTAATGAAATGTGAATTTAAAACAGTATTTCTAAAGTAATTTAGTTCTTCATGTGACTTAAATATAGATGTAGTTTAATGAATACAGAAACTGCTATACGATATTTGACCCTGCATCCTAAAAATTTATCTGTTCATATTCGACATGTTGTGTTTGAGATCTCTTTATTTTGGGGGGTATATATGATATTTGTGACCAATGTGAATGGTTGAGGTATGGTCCTCATTTTACTGGTTAACACTTAAAAGCTTTGTGTCTCACTCTGTCTCTGATAACTTTATAAGGGGATGGGCAGGGAGTGGTTTAAGTGTAGAGGTATTCAGCTGGACTTGATATTTCAATAAGATTTATAAAATCAGGGCATCCACTCTGTTTCTCCTTTTTAAGTCTTTTGGAAATTCAATTGGTGATCTATAAGATCACTTTAATGAAGATTGAGTGGGTTTAAGATTTATTATACTTAATTGGGAAGAAAAAGCCCCAAAGCAGTGGGGTGGGACTAGCTAACTCCCTGTGGAGCCGCTTGCATGTTTGTGCGTGGGATCCCAAAGTTACCCCGAATCTTTCTCCTGATGCTCGGAGTGAGGAGATGGGCCCAGGGCAGTGACCACAGTCAGGACTCGGTGGGATAGGGTTTGGACAGCAACCTCTGCTTTCCTCTCTAGCTGGGAGACTGGCATCTCTTTTGAGCTGCTGTACCTCCCTCTCTCTAGGGAGAGCCTGACTGCTCTTTTGGTTCAAAAGGGAATGGCTTAAGCAAATCTAACTTTAGGGAATTTGCCAAGCCAGGGTTAAGGAGCACACATCCAACGGGTTTGGAGTGGGGCTTTGAAAGAACAGCAAATGGCCCGGCTGCTGCTCTCTTGTTCCTCCCTGAAGCCTGAGCTCTGCCCAGCTAGTGAAGGACAAAGCGGGTGCTTTCAGCCTCTGTAAATAGCCTATTGTACAAGGGGAGGAGGCGGGGCACGGAATGGCAGCATCTTGCCAGCTTGGGTTGCTGCGTTAAGGAAAGATGTCAGGCTTTCTTAATTTGCCACTGCCGGGGCAAGGGTGCAGTTTATGTGTGTTTGTTTGAGGGCTGCATTCCTAGTGAAGTGTTCCATCAGATTGCCATTATTCATCTTAATGAAAGCTTGAGGAACTTTAGAAGGAGAGAAACATTCAGACCACCCGGTTTTTGGTTTCTAAATGACATGAAGAGAATACAATGTTAATGTAAGTAAAAGTTTGCAGAATTGCAGGGGTAGTGTGTGTGTGTGTGTGTGTGTGTGTCCTCGAGAAAATGATGTCCTTGTGAGTCACCTCTGGCCCTGAGCCACTATTTTCATGGTACAAATAAAAAGGTGAAGAGGTGAACCTTTGTGTATAGTAGGCCTCGCACCCACGTGTTCGGAGGCCGGGGTGATGGGATACATGCTAACGTTTATGTAAGACGTTGAGCATTCAGATGGACCTCAGTACAGAGCTCTCATAATACCTGGGAGTGTGAGTACTGGAAGGACTTTAGAAACCTGACCTCATGGTTCCTAACCTGGGTTGGGCTAAAGGAGACTTGTGGTAATTATGTGTATTCTCGGGGGAGAGGGTCAGTGGCTTAGCATAGTTTAAGAATTATTAGCATAGGTGGGATTTGGAGTCACATTGTTTGGTGTCCCGTTCTTGACTGACATCCTGGGGAAGCCTTATAAGTCTCTGGCCTTGGTTTCTTCCTCATCAGTTTGCGTTTGTGATGTTCAGATAAGACACTGGATATGAAAGCCTTTCCAAAACACTAAGGAAATGCTAATTGCATTTTTAGTTCTTCTATCCGAAGTTTGGGTAGACTTTCTGTTTTCTGACAGTCATGCAGTTCAGTTTCCATCACCCTGCCTCGCTGTGCCTGTCTCTGCCCAGGTCTATTTAAAGGAATCTTCTGTGCTGGATCTTTACACTGGGCTTGTGCCCATATTTCCTTGGCCATTGTTACCTTCCCTGTCCTTCTGTGGTCTTAGACTTCAGGTTTGTAGGAAATTCAGAAAACCCAGCTGAGCAAACCCACCTGCTGTAAGGGTCGGGAGGAGGGTGCACAGGAGTGGCTGTGGAGGAAGGAGAAGCTGGCTGTCAGTAGCCTTGTGTGTTCCTGGCTGGGAAATACTGGCTCCTTAAGCCTTTAAGCCAATTGAATCATATTTTTGGCAAACTGCAGCATGATTTTTATGCCCAGGCTATAAATTTCCTCAGATGTTTATGTGGAAATTTGATTTTGAAAGAATAAAGAAATATTGAAACCAGAACACTATTGGAATAAGAATAAAATCTGAGTTTTACCATTTGTTAGCAAGTGTATGAGTCTTAATCCTTCTTAGAGACCCCTTAGTCTAATGCTTATGTTCACATACAGCATTGAAAGGCTATTTATTGTGCCTGATTTTCCTTGGATGTAAGTCCGCCTCCATTTTTAAATACCCCAAGTGCCTTTTCCTTAATAGCAGTTAAATAGAAGGAAAAAGATTTGTAATGCTGTCAGTGTCGGTTTAAGAGTTGTTCTTCACACAGATCTAAATGAGCCATTGTCTTAGTTCTTTACGCATAGACTATAGTTTTCCTGTGTATAGCATTCATCAGTTGGTTCAGTGAAGTTGGCTTGCAGCTTGTTACCTGGCTGCCATCTAAGAGGCATGAATTAAACTGCTATAGTTTGTCATTATCACCCACTAAATACAGGAATTTGGCTGGATTCAACCCTTAGTATTGTAGATTAGTATCTAATGAAATGCTCTTGTATACATACTACTAAATATATAATTTTCTCAAGTTTTTTTTTAAAAAAGTGTTCTTAGATTTAATACACTTTCTTGGTATAATGCAGTGTATAGCATGGCTACTGCTGATGCTTAAAATAGACGAATTAATCACCTGTGTCTGACCGTATTTGTTTACAGAGGAATTATTTAATATTCTCACTCAGGGATGTGATTCTGTTGAGCAGCACCTGCAAATTCACACAATCTAGGTTTTATGGAGTTACTGTGGGAGCTCTGGGGAGAGAAGAGAGAAAGGCATGGCAGTGTGTGTCAAGGGTGAGTACTTCCTCTTCAGACCTGGAGTGCTGCAGGGTGATGAAGACAACTAGAGGTGGAAGGATTTGAGGGCAAAGCAAGTTTGCACGTTATATTCCTAAGGCTGCTATGAGGTTGTGGGGTTGCAATACTGTTTCTGAAATCTGACCACTCAGTGTCAATCGGACATGGACTTGATTTGTCTGCTTATCCCACCTGGTGTGCATCACTTCCTCAGAAAGGCCTTCCCCAGTGCCTTGCAGACCTTGCTTGTTTGATTTTTATCTTCCCTGCTAGAAGGTTAGCCCATCGAAAGCCTAGACCAGGTCATCAGCACTGTCTTCCCAGCGCCTGGCCAAAGCGTGGCTCACACTAGGTGCTCAGATATGCAGAGTGACAGGAGTAGCTCAATTCCTATGTATTCGTCCAGAATAAATCTGCTGTCGGCATGCTCTGGGCACTCGGTTTCTTTCTTGGTATGCCTTACCTTGGTTGGACATACCCCCCAGCATCCTATCCTTCATTTCAGTGGTTTAAAAAATATATGCCCATTGTCTCTTATTGGGAAGCTGAGCAGAAAGAAAACAGTGTCTGTTTTCAGAACCGGTCCTGGCAGCAACACTCACTGATGCCTGTCCCTGCCCATGGGTGGAGCAGTGGGGTGACTCTGCTGCTGGCTGCCCATTGGCCTATTCTCCGCCCTCTGCTCTCCTGAGAAGTCAAGTGTGGATTTTGTCTGCTAGTTACCTTTAGCCCAGTGGGCAGCAGCGTGGGGCTCGGCATGTGACTTATGCCCTGAGAGACCTTGGCAGGCTGGGGGAGCGCGGCTGAGCCCTGCTAACCACCCCCCACCCCCAGGCTCACTGCCCTCTTCTGTGTCTGCAGTGGGGTGTCACCTAGCAGTCAGCTGTTGGTGGCACAGATGGTGAGTGGTTTTGGAAGTGCTGGTGCCTTCTTTCCAGAATCGTGGCCTGAAGAACTCTGCTTATCTGTTCTTTCTTTGCTGTCATGGTAAACCTTGAAATTTCGTGTGTGTGTGTGTGTGTGTGTGTGTGTGTGTGTGTACACTTACACAGATTCATTGTAGCAAGGATTGAATGAGCAGAGCAAATACATTAGGTTGGTTCTGGTAGTATTAATGGCCTGTAAAACAGGGACTATTAAATTTAAAATTAATTTCATTTAAATTTAAATTTTAGCAGAAAATTTCTGTATTTTAACAAAGAAAAAGAAATGCACATCAAAACCACAGCGCATTTCTCTGATGACCAGTGATGATGAGCATTTTTTCATGTATGTGTTAGCTGCATAAATGTCTTCTTTTGAGAAGTGTCTGTTCATATCCTTTGCCCACTTTTTGATGGAGTTGTTTTTTTCTTGTAAATTTGTTTGGGTTCTTTGTAGATTCTGGACATTAGCCCTTTGTCAGATGGGTAGATTGCAAAAACTTTCTCCCATTCTGTCGGTTGCCTGTTCGCTCTGATGGTAGTTTCTTTTGCCGTGCAGAAGCTTCTTCATTTTATCTGAACACTCCTTGTAGGCAGTGTTTTTACCTGCATGCCTTACTTGTTCTGCACTCAGGATGAACCATAGAGCGTTGGTAGAGGAAATAATCATAGCATCTAACATTTTTGAGCACTTTCTAACGTGTGTGAGATCATTCTTACCTCTTTACTTGAGTCATTTAGCAGTCGGAAAAGCCCTACGGGATAAGGTGCTATTTCCAGCTCCTTTTACAGATAAGGAAACTGAGGCACATGGAGGTGAGGTCATTTGTCCCATATCATACAGCTCATAGGCTGGGGAGGCAGAATTTGACTCTAGTATCTAGCATTTAGGGTCTTTTTTTTTTTTTCTTTTTTGAGACGGAGTCTCACTTTGTCGCCCAGATTGGTGAGCAGTAGCTCACTGCAACCCTCTGTCTCCTGGGTTCAAGCGATTCTCCTGCCTCAGCCTTCTGAGTAGCTGAGATTACAGGTGCCCACCACCACACCCAGCTAATTTTTATATTTTTTGAAGAGATGGAGTTTCACCATGTTGGCCAGGCTGATCTCGAACTCTTGACCTCGAGTGATCTGCCCGCCTCAGCCTCCCAAAGTGCTGGGATTACAGGCATGAGCTACTGCACCCGGCTGCATCTAGGATCTTAAATACTATTCTCTACTTTCTCTCAAACACTGTGCTGTATTCCCTCTTTAGACATCTGGTGGTCGGTTTAAAGTTTATGCACACCAATTTATCTGTTGTTTCTTTTGGCTATAATGTCTTGGGGAGTGTAAAAGAAACTGATCTTACCAGAATAGGCAACTATGGGTTTCCCAGCATTTATATGGACACCGTAGTGGTGTGAGGCGTACAGGAAGGTGAAAGTTAGATTGGTGTGTTTAACCAGTTTGGGAACTTGTTCTGAGATTGTTGGAAGAAATAGAAACTGACGGCCCTTAGGTGGTTTGGGCTTGTTCTTCCTCTTCACTCACATTCCCATGAGCCTTGACAATGAGAGTCGAGTGTTTTTGATTAGGTGGACGGACAAGAGCAGAGACATAATAGCAAAGAAGAAAATAGAAACTTAAATCTACGTATTTGAGTTTTTATGGGAAGAATTCTTCATGAGTAAAATCTTTTTAATATGATTAATGAAAGGAAGAGAATGGGGTTTTTTTCAAGACAAGACAATGGAGAAATAGAATGAAAATGAAATCCTAAAGTGTTTTTAGAAAAATGACACTTGACAGCCAGGAAAAGACCTGGACCATTAGATTGTGGGTTTAATGCCTGGACTGGCCGAGCAGCTACCCAATTAGATGGCTGGCCTTTGGGAATTCTGGAGTTCTGAAGAGGAGTCCTGCTTCCCTGGAATGAACATGACATTTTTCTCTTCCAACAGAATTCAGCTTAGAGAACTATCAACACAGGACAATGCAGGCCCACGAGTTGTTCCGGTATTTTCGAATGCCAGAGCTGGTTGACTTCCGACAGTACGTGCGTACTCTTCCGACCAACACGCTTATGGGCTTCGGAGCTTTTGCAGCACTCACCACTTTCTGGTACGCCACGAGACCCAAAGCCCTGAAGCCACCATGTGACCTCTCCATGCAGTCGGTGGAAGTGGCGGTGAGTGGAGGGCCCAGCCTGCCTCGTGTGTTTTCTCTGCATTTCCCCAGATGAGCTAAGCCCTGTTGACTGTTATATCGATCAAGATCACAATCACAATCAAATATCTGTTTATAAGTACACTTTATAAATGGAAATGTGCCAAACAAACAAATTGCTAATGGTGGTAACCAAAGGTACAGGGCAAAATGTAGGCACAGGGAGAGATGAGAGGGTGTTGGTTGGATGTCTACCTTCAGTCACATGGAAGATCATTCTAGAAATCACATTGAGTTTCTACCCTGTAGTAAGCATTGTAGTCAGCCTGGAGGATTCCACAAGGAAAAAGACAGCACAGAACCTCTGTTCTCCCAGGGGTTAGATTCCGGCAGGAATGAGAGTTTTCAAACAAACGTTACCAAAAGAATGCGCTTGTGGTGCATCTGACACTTAGAACACAACCCCAGGCTGCTGGGAGGGACTTTGGGATTTCAGATAGAATAGGGCTGGAGTAAGAACTTGACGGAAGAACATGGCTGCAGAATTCAGGGCAGGACATGAAGAAACAACCCTCAAGAGGCGCATCTGGCTGGGTTGCTGAGTGCTGTGGTTGTGTGTGACTTGGGCAGACTGGAGGCTATGCTCTCATGTTAGGAAAATGAAACTGGAACGCAGGCGATTAGGGCTTAATAGGTGGGATGGTGTAAGGAAACCTTAGGATCCTTTCAGGAAGATTCTTAGTGCTCCTGCTCTCCCTGCCTTCCCTAGTGAGAAAGGCGGGGTGTGGAGAAGGTGAAGTGGCCACATGCTCACTGGTGCTTCCACTCCTCACCTGTTCTTTGGTTTTCTCTATGGTCGCTTGCTTTCCTTTACCCAAGTCAGTCACCCTTCAGTGTTTCCCGCATTCAGCAGATATGCAGAAGAACATTGTGAAACCCAGAATCCCCCCATTTACTGCTTCCAGATGGAAGGGATGGAAGACCTTCCCCACCCTCCCGGGCCGACCGCCGCAGAGGGAGCGCGTGCCCTTCCACACACAGCCCTGGCTGGAGCCAGCCTTTTTGTTATTTATGGGATGCTAGTCTTTGTTTTGTTTTAGACAAGTTCTTGGATTCATTAATGTGAAACTCTTAAAATATATAAAAGATTCTTCAGTCTAATTCATACTGAAATATAAATATAGAATGACTGAACTACTGCTGAGAAAAGTGAACTTTCTGCTTGATTTCTATTTAGAAGGTCAGGGCGCATTAATATTTCACCTGTGTTGATCACATAGGCTGGGGAAATGAGTGGAATCCCCCTTTTCCTAAGGGATTCCTGTGAGGTTCTGGCATTCCTTCTCTACTGGCAGAGCACCTGATGTATCCCGGCAGCGCTGCCGTCTCTATGAAGAACTGTTGGCAAGTGCAGTGTTAAGACATGTGTAACTTAGCAGTAACTGTAAGAAATGAGTAATTCCTATTGTATGAGAAATTGTGGGGGCACTTACGTATGGTTTTAAGACTTTAGCTTAGCATAAAGGCATTGTGCCTTCTTAAAATAATTACCTGTGTTCTCTGTAGAACAATTTAAAACTTCAGATATGCAGCAAAAAATGAAAATCTATAGTTTTACTGCCCAGGATAGAGGCTTCCTGATTTTTCTCTGTTTATAGAAATTGATTGAGCTCTGATTTTCAGAATTTGTGGGGCTGAGAAATAGATACTGAGCTTGCTTTGCCTTTTTAAAAAAGAAGTTAAAATTTTACATTTAAAAGTAGCTCTGGAATTATGGTGCTTAATAATTACAAATGCTTTGATGTAGCTAGCATCATCCTACGGACATCTAGGGCAGGGAAAGAGGAACTTGATTCACTTCATGAGGTACCGGTGAAGAGCCTGTGCTGCTGGCACTGCTGCGGGGCTGGTGGCCGGAGCGGAATATTGTGGCCGTGTTCCTACTTTGAAAACAAGTAAGCAAGGTTTGCAGTTCCCACCCTCACTCCGCACCCCCATCTCACACGCACAGTTTTTATCACCCTCCTCGTCCTGTAGAGTTTCCATGGATAATAAAATGAGAAGAATCCGCACTTTTTGGTTTGGCCACTTCTCATCACAGTCCACGCCGGCTGTTTCCCAGCTACTGATTTTTAAGGCAGTAGCACAAAGGTTCTTTGTAAGTTACACCTTCTGAAATTTCCTTTTAAAAATCAGGATCGTAGGGCTGGGTGCAGTGGCCACATGACTGTAATCCCAGCACTTTGGGAGGCCGAGGTGAGAGGACTGCTTGAGGCCAGGATTTTGAGACCAGCCTGGGCAACATAGCAAGACCTCATCTCTATAAATTGTTTTATTTTAATTAGTCGGGTGTGGTGGCTCATGCCTGTAGTCCCAGCAACTCAGGTGACTGAAGTGGACGAATCATTTGAACCCAGGAGTTGGAGGCTGCGGTGAGCTATGACTGTGCCACTGTACTCCAGCCTGGGCAACAGAGTGAGACCTTGTCTCTAAGAAAAATAAAAATCAGGGTTGTAAAGAAGAGGTTAACACTTATGCTGGTGATCTCTAATGAAGACCTAAATTAGAGAACAGGACAGACAAGCTGGGTTAGGAACAGAATCCAAAAAGTGTTTCCTAAGTGTTGGAGCCTCGACTGATCAGGGCCCTGTCTGCAGAACCATGTCCTTGTGTCTGTAGTGGCAGCTCACAGTCGTAACTGTGACTCCCTGCGTGCCAAGGAAGAACTTCCATCTTCTGAAGGATTTTGCTGCTGCTGCTCTGTGACTTTGAGCAGTGGATGGAAGCAGATTTTGTGGGTTTGGTTTGTTTTTACATCACCGTCACAGATAATGCAAGATTTCCGGGGTTAGCCTGTGTTCCGGTTTAGCCTGGCTAAATGTGTCAGCCTGTTCTCCGAGATTGAAGCTCCATGGCCCCCTAGTGAAAACCGTCTTCACTGGAGTGACTGGAAACCTTTTGGGATCGGTCAGAGCCCAGACACACGTGGTTCTGTTAAGCAAAGTACAGGAGCATGTTGGAGTGGAAAGGGACCAGGGAAAAGAGGGATGGGGCAGACGTGGGACTGGACTCCAACTTAGACCAGGCAGCCTTGGGCAAGTTCACCAGGCTTTTCTGACCTTCAGATTCCTCATGTGGAAAACAGAAGTGACAGTACCTTTCCTCCTTCAGTGTTGCTAAGAGGACTGAGTAGTTACGCAATGTCTGCTTGGCCCACAATAAGTATGTAGCAATTGTTTTTTCCCTTTCTCTTTTCCCTTCATATTTTATACACAAGAAAACTGAGTCCAAAGAGGTAAAACTGTATCATACAGTTAGTAGAAGGTCCAGAACTCTGTTTTGCTGCCTTCATTATAGTAGTAGAAAGTTGTATATTGTAACTAGGGCTTTGGGGAAGGGGGCAGTAAACCAGGATAATAAGGAAAGTTTGGATCTGTCCAGATCAATGTGAAGAGTCAGTGAACTGAGCCTCTGAACCCAGGAGCAGGCTTGTTTGTTTATTTGGAGACAGGGTCTTGCTCTGTTGTCCAGGCTGGAGTGCATTGGTGTGGTCATAGCTTACTACAGCCTCAAACTCCTGGGCTCAAGCTATACTCTCACCTCTAACTCCAGAGTAGCTAGGACTACAGGCATGCAACACCATGCCTGGCTAATTAAAAAAAATTTTTTTTAGAGGTGAGGTCTTGTTGTGTTAGTCTCAAACTAACGCAAACTAACTAGCTTGTGCCAGGCTAGTCTCAAACTCCTGGGCTCAAGCAAGCCTTCCTCCTTGACCTCCCAAAGTGCTGGGATTACAGGTGTGAGCCACAGCACCTGGTCTAGAGCAGTCTGTTTTGAAAATGGCTATGCAGACAAATGAGTCTAAACGTATTGATGGAAATGGATGGAGCCAAAGGGACAGGTAAAATAAAAACAGAGTCTAGGTTCTGTTGGGTATAGGATCAGAAATTGTCAAGAATCGGGCAGTGGGCTGGGCACAGTGGCTCACGCCTGTAATCCTAGCACTTTGGGAGGCCAAGGTGGGTGGATCACCTGGGGTTAGGAGTTCAAGACCCGCCTGACCAATATGGTGAAACCCTGTCTCTACTAAAAATACAAAAATTAGCCAGGTGTGGTGGCATGCCTGTAATCCCAGCTATTCGGGAGGCTGAGACAGGGGAATTGCTTGAACCTGGGAGGTGGAGGTTGCAGTGAACCGAGATTGCGCCACTGCACTCCAGCCTGGGCGACAGAGCGAGACTCCGTCTCAAAAAAATAATAATAATAAATAAATAATAAAAAATAAAGAATTGGGAATGGTGAGGACTGGTATAAAAGGGGCACAGGACTGTGAAAACTGGAGTGGTTCTGCCCTTCCCTCATCCTCTATCCCTGAACCAGGTCAGACATAGGTGGAGTCAGAGCAGAACTTGGTGTTGATGCGGCTTCAGGTCCACCTATCAGAGTTTGCGAGATTTAGGCCATGAACCATTATGAATATAGATGAGAACCTGTGTAATTGCTGAAGGAGGTAGTGTGTGCAAGACCTGCTGCTCCCAGTTAGTACGGACCCCTGTGACATTCACAGAAGCTCAGAATGTCTGAGATGCTCTGGAAGCTACCTTATCTCCGTCTGCAGCTACAACTCCAATGATCACATTCAGTGCTACGCTGGCGCAGCCAGCCTGGCCCTGCTCTGGATTGGAGGCATCCTCAAGGGCTGCTTCCTGTGGAAGCAGTTTCGCTGGACTGCAGGGAGCCCCTGGAATTTTGGATACTGGGCCTTGGGGTCACTTGGGAATGGGAATGGCTGTTGTGTGGCTCTGTTTGCCAGAGGGGGCCGTTGGTGATGAGCCCCATGCAAGTGGCACCTGCCCTTCGCCTGCTCCTTCTGAGCCAGTGAGACGGAGACCCTCCAGAGAGAGTATGTGAGTTACTCTCCTTGTGAGACAGGTGGTACGGGCATTGAGATGACTGACTTGTCAAATTAGTTCAGAAAGATGTTTGACAACTACTACAAGATCATAATGTCCTTAAACAAAAACCTGTGATATGTGTTATTTGTTTGTTTTTAAATATTAGAGAAGGGAATACATTTTAGCAAGTAAAAACTTTTTTATGCCTTCAAGTCTTTTCTAAGACTTACTTTTAAGAGTATCAAAACCTGGGTTAAGGTTTACTTCTGGTGACTAACCCAGTTAGACCATCACAGATTCGCTGTTTAGATTGTTATCAGACCTCGGTTCCAGCATGGGTTCACCTCTTATAACACACAGAACCAGTTCCAGCATGGGTTCACCTTTTATAACACACAGAACCAGTTCCAGCATGGGTTCACGTCTTATAACACACAAAACCAGTTCCAGCATGGGTTCACATCTTATAACAAATAGAACCAGTTCCAGCATGGGTTCATCTTATAACACACAGAACCAGTTCCAGTATGGATCTACATAACACACAGAACCAGTTCCAGCATGGGTTCACATCTTATAACACACAGAACCAGTTCCAGCATGGGTCTTCACCTCTTATAACACATAGAACCAGTTCCAGTAATGGTTCACTTTATAACACACAGAACCAGTTCCAGCATGGGTTCACATAACACACAGAACCAGTTCCAGCATGGGTTCACCTCTTACAACACACAGAACCAGTTCCAGCATGGGTTCATCTCTTATAACACACAGAACCAGTTCCAGCATGGGTTCACCTCTTATAACACACAGAACCGGTTCCAGCATGGGTTCACATAACACACAGAACCAGTTCCAGCATGGGTTCACCTCTTCTAACACACAGAACCAGTTCCAGCATGGGTTCACCTCTCATAACACACAGAACCAGTTCCAGCATGGGTTCACCTCTTATAACACACAGAACCAGTTCCAGCATGGGTTCACATCTTATAACACACAGAACCAGTTCCAGCATCGGTTCACATAACACACACAACCAGTTCCAGCATGGGTTCACTCCTTATAACACACAGAACCAGTTCCAGATAGTTCACATCTTATAACACACAGAACCAGTTCCAGCATGGGTTCACATCTACCAACCAGTTCCAGCATGGGTTCATACCACACAGAACCAGTTCCAGCATGAGTTCATCTTACACACAGAACCAGTTCCACATGGGTTCACCTTCTATAACACACAGAACCAGTTCCAGCATGTAATTCACTCATAACACACAGAACCGGGTTCCAGCATGGGTTCACATAACACACAGAACCAGTTCCAGCATGGGTCTTCGAATTTCTATAAATACCACAGAACCAGTTCCAGCATGCCTCATCTCTATAACACACAGAACCAGTTCCAGCATGGGTTCACTCCCTCTTATAACATTACAGAACCAGTTCCAGCATGTATACATAACACACAGAACCAGTTCCAGCATGGGTTCACCTCTTACAACACACAGAACCAGTTCCAGCATGGGTTCATCTCTTATAACACACAGAACCAGTTCCAGCATGGGTTCACCTCTTATAACACACAGAACCAGTTCCAGCATTGGGTTCATAACACACACAGAACCAGTTCCAGCATGGGTTCACTCCTTTATAACACACAGAAACGGTGTCCCAGCATGGGTTCACATCTTATAACACACAGAACCAGTTCCAGCATGGGTTCACCTCTTATAACACACAGAACCAGTTCCAGCATGGGTTCACATCTTATAACACACAGAACCAGTTCCAGCATGGGTTCACATCTTATAACACACAGAACCAGTTCCAGCATGGGTTCACATAACACACAGAACCAGTTCCAGCATGAGTTCACATCTTATAACACACAGAACCAGTTCCAGCATGGGTTCACCTCTTATAACACACACAACCAGTTCCAGCATGGGTTCACATCTTATAATACACAGAACCAGTTCCTTGGGTATAACTGATCTTGTTTCCTAGGTGGATGACTAAATTCCATACCAAATGATCTCATGACCTCCAGGTCACATGCTGGCCGGTGGCCCTTTTGCATGAGAGATTGAAATTTATACATCCATATGTTGGCATGTATATGGTTAGCGACTTGCTTTAGCATTTTAATCCTGTGCTTCATAAAGCCTACCACAGAGGATGTGACACTTTGGGTTTAATTCTCCACAAGTCACAGTGAATAGTTATCAGATCTATATTCATTCAGCAAGGACTTGAGTTTTTCTGGCACGATGTGCACAGTACCAGGGCAGAAAAGGCTGCTGCCCCCAGGGAGCTCCAGGCCAGCAGGAAGTACCACTCAGACCCCTTGTCCTTGGCAGAGGGTGAAAGCCATCTTGAGACTAGAGCAGTCAATGCAGGTGACTTGTTTTCATGCCACAGAACTAAGCTGTGGGTTCATTCTCAGGTAAGGATTTGGAAGAACAAACTAAAGGTGGCATATCCAGGCTGTGGAAGCCAGTGCTCAATCAACAGCATGGTTTACAGTTCAAAAGTCACACCCCACCAGAGGCCTTCTCAGTGTCATGATCTGCATGAACAAACCACAGACCTCCCAGCTCACATGCACACTGCAACAAGGACTAGCATCCTTCATCCATGTTTAGAGGGTGTATATGGACATGTTACCAAGTAGGATTTCCCCATGTGGCTGGTGGAATCCCTCATTTCCACATAACCATACTTCACATGTATGCATATAAAGGCCCACTTGCAAACTGGGAGAAGTAATTTTTGCAGGAGAAGAGAGTAACTCATTGATTCATAAGTTCTTATGAAGACTCACACTGGATTTGTAGAGGGAAAGCAAGTGTGGGCCTATGGGGATCATGCCAGTGGAAACGCTGAGGGTGGCGAGACACCCTTCTGGACTTGAGTGGCTGGGGCCCACTCTGAACGGGAGCTATTGTTGATCTGGGCAGGATTACACGTGTCTGTGAGGCAAACATTTAGAGACAAACCTAAATGGAAACTGCCAGGAGAGGGCAGGAAGGGAGCTATCCAGGAAGGGCAGCTGGGGTTGAGTTGGATGGTGGTGTCACTCGCCCTCACTGACAACAGCCTGGTGGGTCGGAAGAAGGAGTGTCACAGTCAGTTGCAAGATGGGGCAATAGATGAATGATTTTGAACCAAGTGGGAGGTAGCAGGTGAACATTGAGAGGAAGGGACAAGTATTAGGAACAGTAGTAGTAGTATCTGGTTGTTTCTGCAGTCATTTGTAAATATGACCTAATAAATACTGTTTCCACAGTCATTTGTAAATATAAACCTAATTCTCATCTCTGGGAAGCTTTAGAACAGAAATCAGTTATCTGACGTATATTTAACTAGAAGTGTGTATGAGACTTCAGAAGAATCTCCTGATCCGGTGCTCTGGCTTCATCCCTATTCTTCATCCTTATGGAAATCTGGGCTGTTTTTAGGCATTAACTTCCATTTATTACCATGTGTGATTGCAGATTCTGGGTCACTATTCCCCATGGCCTGTTATACCATGGTCTTGAAGCAACATAATTGTACAAATGGTCAAATGAAGCTGGGAGCAAAGATTTCCCCTTTTAATTCTACCCGTAGCAGCTTTGCTGACTAGATACTCAGAGAATTCCTGAAAAGTATTCCAGCATTTGAGGACATTTGCCGCAAGCGATCCTGGCAGTTGGGGCAGTGAGGTGGTGCATTAGTCAGGGTTCTCTAGAGGGACAGAGCTAATAGGATGGATATATAGGAGTTTATTAAGGAGTATTAACGCACATGATCACAAGGACCCACAGTAGGCCATCTGCAAACTGAGGAGCAAGAAAGCCAGTCCGAGTCCCAACGCTGAAGGATGTGAAGTCTGATGTTCGAGGGCAGGAAGCATCCAGCATAGGAGAAAGATGTAGGCTGGGAGGCTAAGCCAGTCTAGTCTTTTCACATTCCTCTGCCTGCTTTTTATTCTGGCTGTGCTGGCAGCTGAGTAGATGGTGTCCACCAGATTAAGGGTGGGTCTGCCTTCCCCAGCCCACTGACTCCAATGTTAATCTCCTTTGTCAACACCCTCCCAGACACACCCAGGATCAATACTTCATATCCTTCGAGCCAATCAAGTTGACACTCAGTATTAACAAGCATAGGTGGACGGAGAGAGTATGCCTAGAGGGGGTGTTTTTGTTTAGAAATGTTATTCTGGCAGGGTGCAAACATCAGCGTTTTCATGCCTTGAGGTAACTTTAGAACCTTTTCTAAAACTTAATGAGCTTCTTAATAACAAGTTATGAAAAACCTTGCTAAATTACTTGTTCTTACAGAACTCACATTACAGGAAACAACTGAGTTGCTCTCTGAGAGGCTGTAAGACATGTCTGCTGACTTAGGGATGCTTTTAGGTGGCTGAATTAGGTGGGAAAAGTGTTAGCGCTGGTAATGAGCAGTGGTGGCTGGGTGGGGTGGCCTGCAGGGTGAGAACCGAGGGCAGAGTTTCTGATCTTTATGCCAAGACCAGGCCACAGGAGTATTAAGTGCCTGGCTTAGGAATTCAAAAAAAGAAAGAAAGAGGTTGATTGTTATATTTAAAAAACTATTTCTGGGCTCCCTTTGCCTAGGAAGAAAAAGCTAAAGGTCCCTACATATATATAGGGAATATGATAAAGCAGGTCTGAAAACACAATTTGATTTTGTACAAATGATGTCGCTTCTCACAAGCTTCATTAAACAAAGAACGTGTGTATGCATAAATGACAGAAATGCATGCTGTAATATTTACTTATGTTTAAAAATAGCCTCCCTGAAATGGAACCAACTGGTGCCAAATGAAAAATGACCAGCATAGACTGTGTTTCTTGACAAAACCCCTTCAGCACCCATTGTCCAAAAGCAACCAAAGGTGGTAGATGGGAATGTGGCTTCCTTTGAACTAGGCAGAAGTGAAACAGATGCCTTGTATATTCAAATGGTTGGCATGTAAAAATTCTACTGGCAGTCCTGTTTCCTGGAACAATGTGTATTTGTAGGAATTTGGACGTTGTGACTTCACATTTTCTTCCCTTTCATTGAGGCGGGAGGGTGATACTTCCCCTCTTGTGGTCGGCTGATTTTTTTTTTTCTGGTGATGAGATATTTTGCAAAGTACCGTGTCAGCCTCCTGCCCCCATCCCCCCGTCCCTCTTCAGCAAATCCTCTAGTTGGGATAGTGGGGAGCTGGGAAGTTGGAAACTGGAGATGAACTAGGAATGAAAAGAAAAAAGGTTCTGAGGGTTATGAGCAAGTGCTGAAAAATCAGAAAACCCAGCCAGGCACAGGTGACCTGGACCCCACCTCCTCAAGGATGAAGGATGTCTCCACACACGCACAAAGGAGGTGTGGGCATGTTTGGGACCTGCCTGTGAACTGCCAAGCAAACCTTGACGTATCTGGATGTCTCATTGAGCTAGGTTCGAAGCTCTGCTCCACTACGTGGTGGACGTGGGACTAAGAAGGGAGGCGGCCCCCGGAGTCTGAGCTTCCACATCTGGAGAGGGGCTGGCCTTTAGCAGGCTCCGTACACATTCACTCGCCTTCCATCCCTCCTGCACACCAGTGTCAGGATAGTTCTGCCTTCTGTGCTCAGCTGGGAGGAAAGGATCTTGGGAAGTCAGCCAGTTCAACAGTGAGTATGAATAGTGAGCGTGAGGCCTCACTGTTTCCTTGTGACATTTACAGTTCACGTATTGGGGGAAATCTGGGAATTTTACAAATATCTATCCATTGTCATTTAGAAATTATTGTGGAGGGGGAGTTGCCCAGGGGCTGGCCTTTAAAAGACCTAGTGTAATTTATCAAAGATGTAGTCTGCTAGATAAGAGAATTGATGGCCAGAGTTCCTCTCTGAAAGGTCACTGGATGGAAAAGTAGTTTTATGTCTGTTTACAAAAAGAAGCACATGACGGAGTTCTGAGCAGGCTAAGATGCGTGTAAAATGTAAATGCTGGGAAGGATATGGTTGGCGCTCTGTGTCCGTGGATTAAAAATATTCTGTGGAAATAAGTGGATGGTTTTGTCTGTATGCCAGACATTTTTTCCTTGTCATTATTCCCTGAACAATACAGTTTAACAGCTACTTATTTACATCACATTAGGTATTGTGAGTAATCTAGAGACCGTTTAGAGTCTACAGAAAGATGTGCATAGGTTATATGCAAATACTATGCCATTTTGTATCAGGGACTTGAGCATCTGGATTTGGGTATCCTGCAGGGAAACAGCTGTGTGGACCACGTGTTAGGTATTAGAAGGAACAAAAAGGAATCACTTTTACCCCTGGTCCGTGGTTCTACGTGCTCCTTTGCACCCCAGAGATGGATTCCACGTTAGAACCCAGCCACGTCTTTGGCAGTCTCTTGGCTCTGCCTCTCCCCCTTCTACTCCTTTCTCTCTCTCATTCTCCCTTCTCTCTCTTCTCCCTTTCGCCCTGCGTCCACCTCCCTATCCCTCACCTGCATAAACAATAGCAACACAAGGGGCATATAACTGCTGTGGCCTGTAAATGCCCATTTGGAGATGGAGATGAATGAGGCTGTGAGTGGTAAAGCTTGGGCTTCTCTACACCTAAGAAATCCTCAAGGGCATAATTTGCTTTTGCACTTAAATAGGGGAGGGTACGAAATAACTGGCCATTGGGTTTCTATTAGTCACATATTGGTGAGAGCTCTGGCCTTGGAAAGCCTTGATATGCAGATGTTCTTCTGCCCCCAAGAGGAACTTGGACTTACTTCCTACTTCAGCCCTTGTGGGGAGATTGACCTCAGGAGGAACCTGAGCTTGTAGAGATGTTGTGGAATACACTCATGACCACCGATTTCACTGTAGTGGGTTTGACTCACCATCTTTTTTTTTTTTTTTTTTAACTGGGAAAGCTATATAACCACATTAAAGAGATCTGTAGCAGAAGCAGTAGAAGACCCATGATGCCTGCTGACTCACTGGCTCATGACTGATTTCCTACACATTCAACTGGCGTTGTCTGCTTCTCTTGCCCTGTTTCTTGAGCCCAAGCGACCCCCACACACTGCCACCTGCTCAGTAGGTTATGTCAGAAGGCCATAAGGGCCAGATTTAAGCTATTTTTCATTTAAATAGGTGTCCCTAGAAATAGCCACGTGGACGCACCTAGTACAGTATTTAAGTCCCCAGCTTTTGAAGTGACGCTATCTTGTAAAACCTACAGAAAATTTGGGCTCCAATTGTTACAGCTACGCTTCCCAGCACTCAGCTTGCAACCCCTTATGGAGATAAAACTAAGGTTGCTAACACCCAGTTTTAAATATAGCATTTTTGTTCAAAGAATAGCAACACTGGGCCAGGCGCAGTGGCTCACACCTGTAATCCCAATACTTTGGGAGGCCTAGAAGGAAGGATCACTTGAGCCCAGGAGTTTGAGACCAGCCTGGGCAGCATAGTGAGACCTTGTCTCTACAAATAATAAAAAAATTAGCCAAGCAAGGTGGCATGTGTCTGTGGTTTCAGCTACTCGGGAGGTTAAGTGGAAGGACTGCTTGAGTGCAGATGGTCGAGATGGCAGCAAGCTCTGATGATGCCACTGAACTCCAGCCTGGGCAACAGAGCACGACCCTGTTTCAAAAAAAAAAATAAAGATTCATTATTGGAATGTGTGGTCCTTTCATAGAGCCACAGATTTTGAAGCACGAATCTTAATGTTTTGTGCCCTTCCCCTTCTTATTCAACCCCCTTTCTTGAAATTACAGTTATGTCTGACAACTGAGTGACAGTGTGACCTTTTATCCAGTATCATCGAGCCTTCAATTAGTGTCTCCTTTTGGCAGATGTCTCATTTACTGCTTCATGTTCAGGCTTTTCTCATTATTCTAATTGCTAATTAGGGTAATAATAAATATCTTGCCCCAGGTTACATGTCACGATGTTGCTTTATTGGGGATATCATTCACTTCTTCAACTTTGATTTAGTTCGTTTGCCTCCGTGTTTCTCGGATTCCAGAAGATTATACACCACCAAAACCTTACACCTAACTAAAAAATTATTTAGCTAAAAATTTGTTATAAAATGGTCCTCTAGAGCAGTGGTTCTCAAAATAAAATTTGGGACGTTGACCAAAGTGGTTGACCTATCTCGAAGGGTTATGGTCTCTGTATGTCCAAAGCTAAACTTCTCTTTTCTGAAGCCTACCCCCAGTGCCCAGTCTTCTATTGGATTAAAGGGAACAGTTTTTCTTCTCAGCCATCCTTCTTTCTGCCTGCACCCCATTACCTGTCAAATCCTGTTCCTGAGTGCTGCAGCACGCCCAGTGCCTTGGTCCTTCCCGGTTCCCAACTCCCACTGCCCTCTCCAGGTCTGTAGGAGTTGGTTTCTCTCCAGTCTCTCCTCTCCCTCCTGTTCCACACACTGTCCACTTCTTGTAGATTTCTTTCTAACCCGTTCGCCTATCCTCACCACTTCCCTGCTGGAAACCTCAGTGTCTCTAGCAAGGTGTTTGTCAAACCTTAGCGGCCCCTGGAAGGCTTCTGAAAGCGCAGATTGCTGGATTGCATCCCCAGAATTTTGGATTCGGCAGGTCTGCTGTGATTTGCTTTCCTAACAAAGGTGTTCCGCAGACCACACTTTGAGAACCTTGGCTTTAGGATGAGCCTGTGTACCTGAGATTTCAGGCTTGCTTCTGTCTGTTCATCCTGACTCTCCCTGCACTCTTCTGCTCAGCCAGGGCTCCCTGAAGTCCCTCTGGTCACTTAGGGACAAGACTTGGGCTCCTTCAGAACAGGCTTGTGTCTTGTTCACCTTATCCCCATCTGCCCATTCACAGCTAGGGGAGTTCCTCTGCAGAGTGCAGTTGAAGAGATAGCGCTGAAAAAGACCGTGAATGCTTTTCTGTTGTGTCAAGAGGTATAGAAGGCACCATCCTAAGCAGAGCATCGTGAGGACCTCCCTGTGGGCGGCCAGGCCGCCTGCATCTCTAGGCCATGCTGAGACAACCACACTTCACCGTCATGCTTGGTGCTTTTCTTTTCTCTTTTCACACCCTCTCAGTCTTCCTGTTTTCTATCATTTTGTCCGTTCCCCCTTTCTCTTCCTACCTTAGCCTTGGTACCTTAGGTGTTTCTGGTGGCTTCATGGGTTAAAGAGGCTTCTGATACTCTCTACCAAGCCAGAAAATTGCTTCTGAATTTCAGGCTATTTGTTGGAGTCAAGATTGAGGTGATGGAGGACTTGTACTGTAGTTAGAGCATGTTATTGGGTGCACAAGTAATATTCTACACAATCATATTTTACAGGAAAGTTCTTCTTTAACAAAAAATAACCCTGGAAGTGGACTCATGATGTCTCCATGTTACAGAAAAGAAAACAGACTCAGCAATTAAGTAACAATAATGCGTGACACTAATGCAAAGATACTCTTCCATTCTTGTGCACACAAAGAATAACGTTTTTGCTTTACAAAGCAGCATGCTGTAGTTAGTAAGTATATTTGGAATCACAGCCATAGGTGTTAGAAAGTTTCTGCCAAGAGAGAGAAGACATTGTGATGATTAAAAGATATGATTGGGTCATATTTACTCCAGAAAAGTATTTGCAGTTTTGGATCAAGAGTTAAATACACATATGTAGCACACAGTGGATATTGACAGAATGTCTGTAAATGTATAAGCATAGAAAAAAGACTGGGAGGAATTTACCAAACTACTAATAGTAATCATTTTTCCTTGATATACTTCTGTATCACTTAAATGTTTTTTAAACAGTATATACATTATAACTTAAGGATGGACAAAAAGCAAAAGAGCTTGTAGAAAGAGGAATGGATATTCCTAATGAAAATACAAGAGTCCATGGAAACAGATCAGGCAGTCGTCACCTTCTAAGGGGTCTCCCTGTGAGTTCATCCCCTGGCACCCATCCATTTCCTCCTCCGCGCTGCCCTCCTCAGCGCTGCCACCCTACTCTGAGACCTAGCTTTTCCCCACTTCTTTCTGGTGTCTCCTGTTTTCTTTCATCACATCTTAAGCCAGAAGTGATCTCTTCCACTTTTGGACAGCTCTTTCCTGTTGGTACCAGAAGTTATCATATCACAGTCTAATTTCTCCAAGCGTTTCCAGACTGTTGTAAAAGTGAAGGCCCCTCTGAAATTTAAAGAACAAGTGGCAGGCTGTAACGTCACAGTCACTGAGCTTTTTTTTATCAGTCTCTGAAAAGTGCTTTTTGGCTTTCTGTGGATGTCTGGATGCCTTACAGTGTCCTTTGGCCCCAGAGGACTCAGCAGCTCCCATTGGAGACCTGCTACCTCTCAAGACTACTGCTGCTACTGTGGGAGGCTAGGCCCTGCCTTATCCATCATTAGGAGTTCTCGCCCATAGCAAATATACTCAGAAAGCCAACAGATGAAGACGACTTAGAGAAGGGTGCACAGCGATGTCAAGTCTGCACACCTATAAATGTTGCACCTAAAACTAGTGAAGTCCTGTCTCTGCACAATCATATGTTTTGTAGCTGATTATTTTAACTGTTAGAGATGCTATGAAAGAAAGTGAAGTTTCTAACAGATTATATTGCGCTTGGTGAGGAGATAAAATAGTGGAAATAGTCTCAAAAAGAATATAGGAAACATTTTAGAAGTATAGCCAAGTGGGGTTTCATTTCCACCAGAGCTGAGCAGGATCAGTCCTCTGTGTTGTGGATGGCAGTGGCTTGAGAACTGGCAATGTGTGTGGTGGTGGCAGTTTCTGGCTCTTCTCTTGCTCTCTTTGGCCTTATCTGGCAGGGCCAGCACTTATAGGTCTGTGAACCTGTTTTCTTTCTTCAGGCATCTTTTTGACAGCCCTGTTGTCTTAGCTGTGGTTCCCCGGAGCCTGTGCTTACCTCTAGGCGAACGATGGGTTTACCTCAGCACATCTTCCGCCACAGTCTTTCAGCACTCGCTCACTGAGCAGCTGTTCCGCAGGGGGCCACCTGGAGGGGTGCGGGTACCACAGGGGCGTGTTAGACTTTGTATTTAATTTTTAAGCATTTTATTTATTTTTTTAATGGACAAATACAAATTATATGTATTTATGGTGTATAATAGGAGGAACGAGTTCGGGACATCTATTTTTAATTAAAATGGTGACTATGTGCATTATTAGTTGGTGACTGTAGTTAATAACAGTGTATCATATACCTGAAATTACTAAGAGAATAGATTTTAAGTGTTCTCACTGCAAGTAAGTGATAAGGATGTAAAGGAATGGATATGTTAATTAGCTTGATTTAGCCATTCCACAGCGCGTACGTATTTCATCACCTTCTAACACGCCCCCTTTCTTCTTGGATAGGGCAGTGGTGGTGCACGAAGATCCGCACTGCTTGACAGCGACGAGCCCTTGGTGTATTTCTATGAGGATGTCACAACGTTATACGAAGGTTTCCAGAGGGGAATACAGGTGTCAAGTAAGCATTTTCCTGCGTTTGCGTGGCTGCCACTTGCTGTGTTTCATGAAGAACGAGTGGCCTTTCAGAAATGCACATTTGCTCTATCTTTCGCCGCCTTAGTATCGCTCAGGCCCCTCTGTGTCCACTGTAACTTCCCCAGCGTCTGTCCCAAAGCTCACTGGACCCTGTAGATGTTCCCTATGGCCCCGGGGCTCCATGGTCAAATATGTGAGTGTCACATTCAGTATTTTATGGCGAGTCACATGTTACACCAGTGCACAGTAGGCTCTGACGTTTCCTGCAATAAAGAGGTCTGTTAAACTGGTTCCACTCCAGCATTTTTCATGCTTACTTGACCAAGAGACCCATATTTTGAGAAAGAAATGCTGACATCCCAGGATGGCAGTGTTCTGTTAGAGACACTTGGGAAATGTTGGCTCATGGGATTACCCTTAATTCTTTTTTTTTTTTTTTTTTTTTTGAGACGGAGTCTCGCGCTGTGTCACCCAGGCTGGAGTGCAGTGGCGCGATCTCGGCTCACTGCAAGCTCCGCCTCCCAGGTTCACGCCATTCTCCTGCCTCAGCCTCCGAGTAGCTGGGACTACAGGCGCCCGCCACCACGCCCGGCTAGTTTTTTGTATTTTTAGTAGAGACGGGGTTTCACCATGTTAGCCAGGATGGTCTCGATCTCCTGACCTCGTGATCCACCCGCCTCGGCCTCCCAAAGTGCTGGGATTACAGGCTTGAGCCACCGCGCCCGGCCTACCCTTAATTCTTAACTGTGGCGTAAGAAACCCTGTGATATCCAGCATACCTCCTTTCCAGCCTCTGTCCCTCCCAGGCCTCCTGTATGTGGCTGTCAGGTCATACTGAACTTCCTGCAGAGCCACGACTACCTCTGCTCTCTCCCCAGCCCTGAGCCTTTGTGCAGTTTTATTTTGTTTTTTAGAAATGGGGTCTTCCTATGTTGCCCAGGCTGGACTCAAACTTCTGGCCTCAAGTGAGCCTCCTGCCTCAGCCTCCCAAAGTATTGGGACTACAGGTGTGAGCCACCGTGCCCAGACTTGTGCACTTCTTTTTTTTTTTTTTTTTTTTGAGACGGAGTTTTGCTCTTGTTGCCCAGGCTAGAGTGCAATGGCGTGATCTTGGCTCACCGCAACCTACACCTCCCAGGTTCAAGTGATTCTCCTGCCTCTGCCTCCCGAGTAGCTGGGATTACAGGCGCCCACTACCTCGCCTGGCTAATTTTTGTATTTTTAGTAGAGATGGAGTTTCAACATGTTGGCTAGGCTGGTCTCAAACTCCTGACCTCAGTGATCCACCCGCCTCGGCCTCCCAAAATACTGGGATTACAGGCCTGAGCCACCATGCCCAGCCATGCAGTTTTTTTTCTTGATCATAAAGCCTCTTTCTACCCCCAGCCTGGACGCTTGATGTATTCTTTAATCTTTTAAAACTCTCTGCATTTCACCTTTTCTCTAAAACCTTCCTAGTCTATCATTTTCATCCCCTACCTCCCAGTGAGGTGTTTCTTCCCTTTTCCCTTCCAGCACGTTATATTCCTTCCGCATAAACCCTGATGGCACAGAGGTGTTCACCTGGCATTCTGCCCCCCTAGCCCGAGCTCCTTGAGAACAGGGTGGCTGTCAGTCATCTCTTTTCACAGCATTGACAGTGCCTGGCACATAGTGAGCGCCCCACTAATTCATCCTCAGTGAAGGAGGGAGTACCTCTGGTTTCTCCACCCCTCTTTCTGTTTTAGCCACTTCATTTTTGCTTATACCAAGTACTTCTCTAAAAATGGTCTTGGAATCTGTGCTTTGTTATTTAAATCCTCTGATGCTTAGCTTTTATTTGGGCCACTGCTAGCTAGATTGTAATCCCTTTGTGGTCAGGAACCATGTGGTATTGCTGGCTCTATCCCTCATGATATGTTGCATGTAATATGCACTCAAGAAGTGCCTATTGGCCGGGTGTGGTGGCTCACGCCTGTAATCCCAGCATTTTGGAAGGCCGACGCGGGCATATCTCGAGGTCAGGAGTTCAAGACCAGCCTGACCAACATAGTGAAACTCCGTCTCTACTGAAAGTACAAAAATAGCTGGGCATGGTGGCACGTGTCCATAATCCCAGCTACTCAGGAGGCTGAGGCAGGAGAATCGCTTTAACTGGGGAGGTGGAGGTTGCAGTGAGCCGAGATTGCACCATTGCACTCCAGCCTGGATGACACAGCGAGACTCCGTCTCAAAAAAAAAAAAAAAAAAAAAGACTATTGTTTTTTGCTTAACACTGGTAACTGGATGTCTCAGCTTGGCGAGTTTGTCCCAGTGTTCCCATAGCAGGTGCATTAAGCCCATTACAAAGGAAGAGCAAGCTTACTTGTGTGTTATTTAATTTATGAACATTTTCACAGTTGGTGTCAAGGTCAGGATTTGTCTGTGATAGTAAATATCCATCAGGTGGATCAGCCTAACATGTGGCACATGAAGCAGAGTGTGTGTGTGTGTGTTCGTGTTCGTGTTCTTTACCACCATCACAGAGCATGTGCAGTTCTTGGAAACTGCAACTTGAAAACGACTATAATGAAACCAATTTTCTCATAGGCTAATTGATATGAACAAGAGTTAAATTCCCACAGCATATTTCTAGTCACAAAAACATCACCAAACTTCTAAATAAAGACCACACTTCTTATATTAAACATTGAAATAAATGTGAGTGCTACATACATTTAGGAACAATTAATACAAACAAGTAAGATAAATATTTACCTGTTTATTCCAGTTCAGGGTCATGGGTGACTGGAGCCCATCTAGGCAGCTGAGGATGTCAGGGGGGAACTGCCCTGGCCAGGACACCCTCCCATCGTAGGGAGACTCATACTCACACCGACTCACACTCACACTCACTAGGACCGTGGAGATGCACCAGATCACCTCACAGGCACAGCTTTGGGATGTGGGAGGAAGCCAGAGTTCCCAGGAAAAACCACACAGATGTGGGGAGAACATGCAAATGAAATGCCGTTATTTGAGGACCTGCTGTATACATGTAAGTGTATATACATTCATCGAGGAGTGTGGTGACTTACATTATGCTTTTGACTCTCCCCTGATCTGAAGACAAGTCACATAACTTTTCTTTGGTCACTTGCTCCCCCTGGAAAGTGAAAGTCCTATGGATGTGTCGGAGAAGGTGAAGGAAAGTGAGTCCAGTCTTCTTGATCTGTACTCATTGAAGGGAGCTGCTTTGCAGGTCTCAATTTACTTCCTTTTTTATTTTTATTTTTCCAGAAGATCTTTTTATTCTAAGCTTTGATTTTCTTAGGCTACTGTAGAGTTAAACTTCTACAAAAGAGCAAGACTCAGCATTTGGATAAGGGGTCAGAAGTTTGTTGAATGATAGAAGAAGCCCACCTAGAGGTTTTAAACCTCGTACTTTAAAATTGCACCAAGGAAGCCATTTGTAAAGATTGAGCTCCCTGCTTCTCAGTGGCTCTCATCTCTAGCTGCACTTTTGTGCCATCGGGGAACTCCTGGAAAATACTGAGACCCAGGCCCCATCCCTATTCAATTGAATAAAAAATTGTAGAGCCTGGGTAGAATAGAGCGTGGGTATAGTATTAAGTTCCCCCGGTGAGCCTGCAGCTTAACCGACTAGTTCTAAAGCTGGAGTTGGCATAGGTTTTCTGTAAAAAGTCTGATAGTAAATATTTTTGGCTTTGGTGCCATATGGTCTTGGTTGCAACTACTCAACTGCAGCCTTACACAGAACAAAAATGAATCAGTGTGGCTGTGTGCCACTATCACTGTGTCCACAAAAACAGGTGGTGGGCCTGATTTGGCCCTTGGCTGCAGTGTGCCCATCTCTGTTTTTGAGGAATAAAATCGCATCATTTCATATGGCTAATGCAATTTTTTTTCCCATCTGGCAACAGCATCTGATTGAATTCATCTTGTATGGCCCTTGTTACAGTCTCTGTAAATTGGAGAGGGTCCGAGAATAACCCTGTTTTCATCAGGACTGTTTTTAGGGATGGCAAAGAAGTCAGTGTGTCCGGCCTGCGTCCCCCCCGGCCGCGTGGCTGACTCCTGAATCTGTGTGTGCCGCACACTGTTGTTGTCTGGGGCATGATCTGTGTGATGGGGAAGTAGGACGGAAGCCCTGCCTTCCGTCCTACTTCCTTAGGTCCTCACGTCAAATCAGAGCCTCCTCACGAACACTCAGACCTAACGTGCTAAAGCCAGATGCACTATGGTCCCCTTTTGCTTCTTCGAAACCTCAATGGGAATCGGGAAACATCTCGATATTTCCTTTTGCTTCACAAATGGCACTTCACGTCCCCTCACTTCGCATCTTTTCTTTGTTTTTGTTCTTCTGCAATCACGACTTCACCCATGTAACTAGGATTCCAGGTAATTCTTGATACCTTTGGTCATCAAAATTTGGACACATAAAGAATTATATTTTCCTTTCTGTATTCTAAGTTAGAATGCTTTAGACTTCTTGAAAAGTTTTGATGAAGACCTCTTCTGAAAAGGTATCCCTTTACCACTACAGCAGGATCTCTTCACCACTCATCTGCTGACTCCTGGTCTAAAGCAGTAGGGTGTTAAAGAGGAATCACAAATTAAGTGCCCTTAAGAGTTGGATTTTACCATTTCTCCCCTCATCCCCCTCTCCTGCCCCACTTAAACAAAACAGAAATAAATCAGCAAAGAAAAAATCAGACCAAAACTGAGGGAGAAAACATTTCCAATCTGAAGCCACTATCTACTTATCTGAGGACTAAAGTAGAGTCTAGCTGATGTTTAGTAGGGTGGGGCTGGGATACAAATTAAAATCTGGGAATATGTATGTATGTTCAGCCCATCCATTGTTTTTTCTCTGTTTTTTAGATAATGGCCCTTGTTTAGGCTCTCGGAAACCAGACCAACCCTATGAATGGCTTTCATACAAACAGGTGAGTTTGTATGAAACAGGCTCTGTGAACTCCTCTTGCAAGCAGGGATGCTTCCGTATGTGAATTCTTGGAGCCAGAAGGTTGCTCCAAAGTGTATGTGCTGGACCAGCTCAGAGCCTTGCCGTAAGCATGGGGTGTCCAAGGAGAAACTTGACACAAAGGTTTGGGGAGAACAAGTTAAGGAATTTAGCTAGTGGTTCAAAGCACTGTATTTCAAAGCTGATGTGGATACATTGTGAAGCCGAGTATAATTTTTAAGATAAAATTTTAGAAACTCTCCCAGTTCCCCTGGCGGGATAGGATTATTCCTCTCCACTTGAGGGGTACTAGAAAAACTCAGAAGCCAGAACGTGGAAGCATGTCCTCATTTGATGGAGGAGGAGGACCTGTCTCAGGAAGAGAGGTGACTCACCCAAGGTCATAGCTGGTTAGTGGCAGAACCAGGACCAGAAGCAAGGCCTGCAGCCTCTTGTGTGGGCTTTCCTAGTGCGTGCTACTGACCCTCAAAGCTGTGCTTGGCCAACTCACCACCTGTGTGACACCCCCAGGGCAGCCGCAGGGAGGAACACAGATGTTCGGGGAAGACACTTGTGTTACTGTATAAGCACAAAGGAAGCTGGGATCTGAGTGTGGTGACCCTTGTCAGTCTCTAGTCCCCACCCATCAATGGCTACAACTGTCGAAACAGCAGTTCATGAGTGGCAGTAGCAGTGTAGGAGGACGTTGCTGTTTATTTATTTATTTTTTTGTCATGATTACAATGAATGTGGATGCCACGGTTCTTCCCCAGTGCACACGGCACCCCGGGACAGGCAGGTGCCCCAGACATGCCAGCTCCGCTTTGCTGCCTGCTGCTTCCACACAGCTGTCCAGGAAAGGCTCCCGCCCCTGGCTCCCCCTCTCCTGCTCTAGGGGCAGGTAATCATGCGGATTCCTGAACACAAATGCACTTGCTTCTTCTGGGTTTTGTGTGATGGGCAGTTTAGGGGCTGGTGTATTTGGGGTGCGTCTGTGGAAGGGATTGTTCTCTGCAGCTGCAGAGTGTGTTTGCAGAGTGTGTGGATTGTTCTCAGACTGAAGTGCGTGATTTTCCCCGTCCGTCCTCTGGGGTCGACAGGATGCAGAAGGCTTTGCTTGAGAGGTGTTCGTCTGTCTCTCAAGAGATGGGGAAGCGACTTCTCACACCTCCACTGTAGAAGGAGCTAGGAGCGGTAGCTCACATGACTGGAAGGATTTCCCATTTTTATTCTGTCCTACCAGAGGCCAAGTTTCCTGCGTAAATACTAGTTTCCAGGATCCCTCATTTTCACAAGTGTAAGAACAGCCTGTGTGTGTTGAACATGCGTGTGTTGTGTGTGATGATCCTGAGGCGTCATGGAGTCCTCTGTGTCTCCTGAGTTACTTCTGTTGTTTATTGGCTGGAAGAGAGAAGACACATCCATTGCAGATTGGCATTTTCAAGGCAGATGGAAAATCACTGGGGTTTCTGAAGGTGTGAATCTATGCCTTGCACGCTTCATTTGGAAGCGGGTGAAGATACAAAACTAAAGCCAACTTTGGATTTGTACATTCAAATCTTTTTTTTTTTCTTTTTCAATCATCCAATGAATATGACCTTTTGGTGACTAGGAATGCCTTAAAGGGGTTTTTTTTTGTTTGTTTGTTTTTTGTTTTTAAGAATGTATGACCGATCTAGAAATATAAATGTGCGTGTATTATTCAGTCATATTTACCAGCTATGTAGCATCCAATTGCAGGTATTTCTCAGGTTCCGATTCCCTAAATGCAACCGAGACTTTTGAACTCATCTGTGAAGGAGAGGGTAGTAATGAACCTGTTTGTGTCATCCTATTGTCACCTTACCATGATCACTCTGTTCCCCATAGGCAGGGCCAGGATGGTGCCAAGGCCCAGAAAGTAGGGTTCCAGGCCAGGAGTAGGTGTGGCCTTACTTCCTATGGGTATGGGTGTGCTTTAGGAGTGCTCTTGAGAATTTGTCAACTGAGAATAAAGAAAATAACTCCAGGCCAGGCACGGTATGCCTCATGCCTATAATCCCAGCACTTTGGGAGGCCGAGGGGGGCAGATCACCTGAGGTCAGGAGTTCAAGACCAACCTGGCCAACATGGCAAAACCCTGTCTTTACTGAAAAATACGATGTGGTGGCAGGTGCTGTAATCCCAGCTACTCTGGAGGCTGAGGCAGGGAGAATTGCTTGAACCCTTGAGGCGGAAGTTGCAGTGAGCCAAGACCATGCCCCTGCACTCCAGCCTGGGCAACAGAGTGAGACTCCATCTCAAAAAAAAAAAGAAAAGAAAAAAAGAACTGCAAAGTTTAAGATTTTTTAAAAATTTTAATTTATTTGGGGTAGGAACGGGGAGAGGATAGGATAACCCTGCCGAATTTTGCAAACCTACCAATTTTTACTTAGTTATTATAATATGCGTTTTTATATTTACATGTGTTGCTTATCATTATAATATTGTCCTAAGTTTGATATAGTTTTCACAATTATAATATTAACTAACCATGTAGCATTTTCTTAGTGATTTACCATCATTTACTTAATCACCAGCCATGATTAGGTTTTTTACCCTAGAGATTTTTGATGCAATAATTTTGAAATATTTGCATATGTTTATACGTAGGTTTTTTTTTTTTTTTTTTTGAGATGGAATCTCACTCTGTCACCCAGGCTGGAGTGCAGTGGGATGATCTCAGTGCACTGCAGACTCCACCTCCTGGGTTCAAGCAATTCTTCTACCTCAGCCTCCTGAGTAGCTGGGATTACAGGTGCACGCCACATGCCTGGCTAATTTTTGTATTTTCAGTAGAGACGGGGTTTTACCATGTTGGCCAGGCTGGCCTTGAACTCCCTCAAGTGATCTGCCCGCCTCGGCCTCCCAAAGTGCTGGGATTATAGGCGTGAGCCACCATGCCTAGCCTATATGTAGGCTTTTAAAAACCTCCTCCTGAGATTGAATTGTTTCCTAAGAATACGTTCTTAAGAACAGAATTGTAGAACTTCAGGATAATAACTTGCTCTTATTTTTTATAGGTCTCTCAAAAGTTGCTGTTTCTGTGTTTATACCAAATAAACAAGTTTTGGCTGCTTTATAAATTAAAAAAAATCCATCTCTTTACTATTTTTATAATTTTATAAAACTAAAATAGAAAAAAATGTATAAGAAGCCTTGCCATATAATTATCTGTGACCTGCAGCCGTTGGGATAAGATTAATTTGCTTTGCAGAAGGAACCCTGCGGTCAGTTCTCTTAATTCTGATTTCTTGTGAATAAAACCTTGTGTTTTACCAAAAAACCTACCAATAAAGGAATGCCTGCGTGTTCCCTCTCCCCTTCTGTGTGCAGCATTGCATGCTGGCTGAGATGTAAGCCTGTCCTCTGGTCAGCTTTGTTTCTGGAGTTGGGGCACAATCTGTTTCTGACTTTCTCCTCTCCATTTTAGGTTGCAGAAATGTCGGAGTGCCTAGGCTCAGCGCTGATCCAGAAGGGCTTCACGGCCACCCCAGATCAGTTCATTGGCATCTTTGCTCAAAATAGACCTGAGGTATGACCCAGTAGGTACTTGCTGTGCATGATTTGGAGAATTCTCCAATGTAAGAGCCTAACTTCTGCTAGAGACCAGATTTTGTAGTCTGATTGCTACTAAAAGTATAGCTTTGCGTTACACCTTAGAAAGTTACACATACAAAAACCTGAACCAGGGCTGGGCGCAGTGGCTCACACCTGTAATCCCAGCACTTTGGGAGGCTGAGGTGAGTGGGTTACCAGAGGTCAGGAGTTCCGGACTAGCCTGACCAACATGGAGAAACCTCATCTCTACTAAAAATACAAAATTAGCCAGGCCTGGTGGCACACATCTATAATCCCAGCTACTCAGGAGGCTGAGGCGGGAGAATCGCTTGAATCTGGGAGGCAGAGGTTGTGGTGAGCCACCAGTCCGGGCAACAAGAGCAAAACTCCCATCTCAAAAAAGAAAAGAAAAGAAAAGAAAAGAAAAGCTGAACCAGGGCCTTTTAATCGCCTTTAAGAGAAAAGAGAAATCACTTTTCTGGGGGGGATTATTTTAGTTTTTTTAAACCAGGTTCCCCAACAAAATCCTTAGAACAGATAACTAACAAAGGAGATTTTTTACTTTAAGAGTCACCTCTGTGGTTAGAAAAATGGCATTAATAAGTTATAGAGAGATTTAGATACATTTTTGTTAATAGCAGGCTGCTTTTTTTTTTCCTTTCTGAAAGGTATGAGGCTTTCCTTCTGGTTGGTTTCCAGAGTTTAAAATACCATGGGTGATGGGGACAGTACTCAGCGCTAGCCGGCCTTCATTTGCGCAGTCTGTCATTGGCGGTCTAGGCCCAGCACGGTTTCCGTAAACCAGTGTGTAAAAGTGTATTAGTCTGTTTTCACGCTGCTGATAAAGACATACCTGAGACTGGGAAGAAAAAGAGGTTTAATTGGACTTGCAGTTTCACATGGCTGGGGAGGCCTCATAATCACGGCAGGAGGTGAAAGGCACTTCTTACATGGTGGCAGCAAGAGAAAAATGAGGAAGAAACAAAAGCAGAAACCCGTGATAAACCCATCAGATCTCATGAAACTTACTATCACAAAAATAACTGGGAAAGACCAGCCCCCGTGATTCAATTACTTCCCCCTAGCTCCCTCCCACAACACGTGGGAATTCTGGGAGATACAACTCAAGTTGAGATTTGGGTGGGGACACCGCCAAAACATATCAGAAATTGAGTTTAAATGAGCAGCTCTTTTGGAAGTATAGCTTATGGTGTGACTCAACAGATTAGTAGATCTAGCTGGCCTGGAAAAATGGAAGCATCTGGCTTGAAGAAATCGAATTTATTCTTATACCTGCTTGTGGCCAGAAGACATGTTGACACAATTCCTGTGCTACTGACTTTTTTTTTTTAATAAATGAAGGTGACTTCTTTAGAGTTTTGTGGTCTTTCAAGGGGAAAACAGCATTCTCCACAGCTGGACTATGACTGGGCTTTGTAGAATTTAGTTTTTTTCATCCCAAATGAACACATCAAAATGTTTGTTTTGATGGAATTTTATCATGAATCTAGAACTGCAGAACGAATCTCCTCAAGAAGTAGGTTCATTCCTATACTTGTGAGTTCGTTCAACAAATGTTTGCTGAGCACCTACTATATGTCAGACACTGTGTGGGGGTGCCAAAGCACAGTAACTCAGCCCTTCTTCTGAGGTACCACATAAGGAAAGACCTAAACATGGGTGCTTTCTGAGTCATGTGGTACGTGTGGTTGCAGGGCAGAAGGATTATGGGAGCTTAGTCAAGGAAGGCTTCCTGGAGGTGGCACCTGAGTAGACTCTCGAAGGAAATAGGGGTGGGTAGGCCAAGGGAATGGCCACGTTCACACCTGTGTCTGGGAGTGGAGCATTTTCATGTGGCAGAGTGGCAGGAAAGAGAGCCTTCCTTAAGCGTCACGTGTGCCTAAGGAGCTTGGACCTGATCTCTCTGTTGTTGGCTGAAAATTCCTTCTGGGAAAACACCGAAACTCAGAAGCCCATTTCCAGGCCAAGTGGATGTGAGTGGGTTGTGCCCCCTTCCCCCGGCTGTGCCTTTATCTGTCCTGTGTGTCAGAGCTCTGCAGATGATTTCCTTAGAAAAGTGCAGCCGGAGGCAGTGGGGTGCCCTTGGGTATGATAGTGAGAGAGTGGTCTTTCACCTTAGTCCAGTAGGGAAGGCAGTGGCTATGTGGCCAGTGCCGTCAGAGACATCTTACAGCGTCTTCCATGTGGCAGTGTGGCCAGTTATCGTCTCACTTCCTTCCTTCACTTTTCTAGAGGGATGTTCTCAAAACAGTTTTGCTGCTAGACAAGGCACTCCTTCCCCTATTCCAGGGCATACAGTGCCCTGCTGCCAGAGGGATGTTCCTTGAGCCCCACAGCCACTGTTTTGTGAGAAACTCTCAGTGGCTGCCCCCTGCTCTCCAGCCAGAACCATCTGTGCCAGTCACATCGCTCTAACCCCCTGCTTTTGATCCTGCCGTCCCCTCTGTTAGCATCTCCCTGCCTCCATCTCTGTCTTTTTCTCTCTCTCTTTCTTTCTCTTTCCAAAGGCAATCTCAGTTACACCCTCCCAGTGGCATCTGTAACTACCTTGGCCAATGGTGGACTTTCTTATCTTGAATCAGTCACTATCTGATATTGCTAATTATCTTTTAACATATTTGCCTCAATTCTTCAGGCAGATTTTAATTTCTCTTTCTTTCTTTCTCTCTTTCTGTCCTTTTCCTTTCCTTTCTTTTTTCTTTTCTTTCTCAATCTCTCATCTTTCTCTGTCCTCTCTCTCCTCTTTCTTTCTCTCTCTCTCTTTCCTTCCTTCCCTCCTTCCCTCCCTCTCTTTGTGCATACATACATATATACAGGATCTCACTCTGTCACCCAGGCTGGAGTGCATTGGTGTGATCACAACTCACTGCAGCCTCAACCTTCTGGGTTCAAGCAATCCTCCCACCTCAGCCTCTCAAGTAGCCGTGACTGCAGGTGTGTGCCACCATGTCCAGATAACTTCTGTAGAGGCAGGGTTTTGCCATGTTGCCCAGGCTGGTCTTGAACTCCTGGCTCAACTGATTCCCCCCACCTGGGCCTCCCAAAGTGCTGGGATTCCTGGTGTGAGCCAGTGTGCCTGGCCTTAATTTCTTTTTAAGAATGGGGCAAGTGTTTTGTTCTCATTCTGAATCCCTCGTAGCACCTGGCACAGAGTAGTAGATAACACAAATGTTAATTTTGCTGCGTCAAAGGCTTTCACGTTGACTCTCTCTCGAGTATTGTTCTCCTTATTGATTCCATGGTGACATCTTGTTCTGTCTCCCTGACCTTTACTGTTTGTTTAGTGGGTGATTATTGAACAAGGATGCTTTGCTTATTCGATGGTGATCGTTCCACTTTATGATACCCTTGGAAACGAAGCCGTAACGTACATAGTCAACAAAGGTACGTCTGTGATCTTTGCCTGGATTATTGGCATAGTTATTGGTTAGGGTCAGTGACTTTACATTTGCTTACATTTGATTTGACAAAGATTTTACATGTAAATGTATATTTACCTTTTTATCCAAAGAATGTAGTACTTCAAGTATCCTTGTGCTGGATATGACAGAGTCAATCTTTCAACATCCCAGAGCTTATTCTTCATTGTATCTTTTCATTTACAGCTGAGCTCTCTCTGGTTTTTGTGGACAAGCCAGAGAAGGCCGAACTCTTACTAGAGGGTGTAGAAAATAAGTTAACACCAAGCCTTAAAATCATAGTTCTCATGGATGCCTACGGCAGTGAACTGGTAGAACGAGGCCAGAAGTGTGGGGTGGAAATAATCAGCCTGAAGGCGATGGAGGTGAGTTCCCAGTTCCCCCGCCTCCTTCCCCGAAGGCTTTCCCGGGGGCATGTTGGCTCACACGTGCTATCCAGTGCTATCTAGTGCCATCGTGTAGTCCCAGCGCTGGCCAGTCGCCTCCGCAACCCATGAAAGAGAGCAGAAATTTCTGTCTCATTGCTGGAGACAGGATTCTACATGTGTGCCCAGTGTTAACACATCACACCTTACCCAAGTGCTTTCAGCACTCAAATATTTATTCCAGAGCACTGACAAGCTGTGCCCGGAAATGCCAGAAATGGGAATTACAGCTTCAGGCAGGTGGAACTTTCAGTTTCTGTGTCTTCTTTGGCTTTAATGCCTTTTACTTACTAATTTGTCTTTAATGCCAAGCCAAATACAGAAATCAGCCTCATCGTTCTTTTCCCTGGGTGGCTCGTGGAGAGTCCTGGTGAGTTTCCAACATACATGTTTGATTTGGTTTATTTTCGTATTGACTCTTTTAAGAGTCATACCCATCACAACTTTAAAGGCAGCCGATCCAGGAGAATGAGTGTGGTCCATGCTCAGCGTGGGTGCTTGATGTCAGATGATACAAGAAGTTGATCCCCGTCAGCCGGACTTGGATTACAGTTCCATCCAAGGAGCATGACCAGAGGAGGATCTTTTTATACATATCATAGCAAGTCATAGGAAAATAGAGTCAGTCATTCTCTTTCTGAAGGAGTTAGAAATATTTTTCTGAAACTGTTATAAATAGGATTTTAAATTTTTATGTGTAATTTTCCTCCTTCTACAAAGAATTTGAGGCTGTAAGTAAGGATCCATAAAACCTTTCCTGAGGAACCTAGTAGGCACAGGGAAGCACGTGTGTTCTAATAGAACCTTCTCTCTCGTGCATGTGTGCGCCCCTGCCCAACTCGCTCTCTCAGTAGCACGGAACTGATTCCGTAAGTGCTGAGCCACGTGCTTCCTTGTTGAATTGGGGTTTTAGTTAGCTTGTTACCTGGTTTTTCCCCACTTCCCTTTTTTCACTTTTAACCCCTTCTCACTATAATGTAATCTCTTTTTTCCTTACCTTCCCTTTTTCCCTTTTTCTCCCCTCCCTCCCCATAGATGCGGAATTTTTCTGGTGTTTTTTGACTGCTGTATGATAAAGAAGTAATGTTGAAATTTTAAAATTATTTAGATGATTGAAGATTATAATATAAAGTTTATATTAAAATATTAAATTATAGAAGACATTGTTTTACACTTACCTGCTTAATATGATTTATACTTAGTTTTTAAAAATATTCTGAGCGAAAGGTGAAGGTCTAAAAAAAAGAATTTAAAACTAGCATTATGGTTGATCTTGTGTTGAATTTATATTAATGTATATTTTTACAGGATCAAAAATAGAATTATTGTATTTGGAATGTTTACATTTTTCAGTATTTTAATTATGAAAATTTTAAACATCCAGTTGAAAGAATTGCGTAGTAGACAGCTGTATACCCACCACCAATTGACATTTTAGTATATTTGCTTTATCACTTATCAGTTCATCACTTTATCCCTCCATTCATCCATCCATCTTATTTTTTTTGATGCATTTTTAGTAAGTTACAGATTTTATTACCTCTAAATACTTCAGTGTGTTTATCATTAACTAGAATTCAGTTTTTGTTTATGGGTGGTTTTTTTTTTCTTGGAACATAAAAACGGCAACTTTTTTTTTTTTTAAATAATTGTAGTATTTGGCCAGGCGCAGTGGCTCACTCCTGTAATTCCAGCACTTTGGGAGGCTGAGGTGGGCGGATCATGAGGTCAGGTTGAGACCAGCCTGGCCAGCATGGTGAAACACCGTCGTACTAGAAATACAAAAAATTAGCCTGGCATGGTGGCGCACACCTGTAATCCCAGCTATTTGGGAGGCTGAGGCAGGAGAATCGCTTGAACCCAGAAGGTGGAGGTTGTAGTGAGCCAAGATTGTGCCACTGCACAGCAGCCTGGGCGACAGAGCGAGACTCTGTCTCAAAAAATAATAATAATAATAGTAATTGCAGGATTTTTCCTAAGTGATACCGTAAGAGAGATGTAAGGCTGTGAAACTTCGTGGTAACAGTGCACTAATTTGGATAATGTTTGTTCCCAATAAATTAAGAGCCAAATTGTATGTAACTGGTGCTTTATTTTATTTAACATCAATTTTTGAAAACTTGGGCATCTCCTGAAGTTATGTAAGAATTTTTAATAGACAAGTAGAAATCTGGAGCTAATGACGGTTATTTTGAAAAAAATGTACAGAATTATTGCTTTAGCTTTTGGCTGACCTCTAATTGGATATATTAGTTCCTGTTCTTAATCAGTGGTCTGCCACTTACATCATTTAAAATGTAATTAAGATTGAAAACTTAATAAATGCTGGGCAGAAACTCAACGAGCCCTGAGCACATCCATCTAATTTCCATGTGAATTGAACATGTTCAATGGCATGTTCATTCCATATCCTCATTCATGCTGTTCCATTTTAATAGGAAAAGAATATAAATCGTTCATTTGTTAAAATTAATAGATATTAAAGTGGCCACCAAGACTGCACTCATGCAGTCAACCAAACCCCATCAGTGGTAGTGACTGGAAGCCTGCCGCTGGGAAATGCTGTGCCCACGCAATGCGTCATTCTTAACCTGTAAGTCCATTCAGGAAATAGTCTTCGAGGTTCTGCTGTGGCCTGTTTTATCATTGGAGGCTCCCAAATCCTATCTCCACTCTACGTGGGGAGATATTTGAGCAGATATTTGAGCCTCTCCAAAATGGCTAGCATTTCAAGCGAGCAGAGATTGATTTTTCTTCTCAGATTGCAGATGTTGTGCAGAATGCGGGGGTGAGGTCGTACTGTGCTCTGATTTGAGGAGCCTGCAGAGTATCTACAGTATCTAGTTATGGTTAAGAACAGGGCTTTATTAAAGGCCCTGATAAGGAGTGGAAGTGGGGACCAGAAATGCATTGTAAAGACTTTGACTGCTGTGTTTTAATACATCCTATTTCAAAGGCCAGTCCTAATATCATTTATGTAGTTTTATGTAAGAGAAGAGATAACTGGAAAATGGCTTCTCAGAACAATGAATAAATATTTTGGTTCTGGTTAATTAAAACTGCCATAGTTTCTTTAATTAGAAAAGTATGCTGTTTTTGAGCCAGCTGTGAATGAAGTCCACAGTTAAGCCAGCTTTAAGTGCCTTGATATGACCTTATCCTTTACAGTTAGAAAACGTTTCCATTTAAAATGACTTTTTTTCTCTTCTAATTAAGGACCTGGGAAGAGCCAACAGACGGAAGCCCAAGGTAAGCACACTGTGTCAGACCCTGCTCTGTCCTCTTTGTAGTCTTCAGTATCTAGCCTGGTACTTTGTGGTTTCTAGTTCTCTTTTCTGTTCTGATTTATACCAACTTTTTTTTTTTTTTTAATCTTTTTTAGCCTCCAGCACCTGAAGATCTTGCAGTAGTTTGTTTCACAAGTGGAACTACAGGTGAGTTTTGAGATAGAATTGCTTCTACATGTGGCAGCCAGTGGTCTGTACTCTCCCCCACCTCTTTTGGATGACTTCTCAGCTAACAGTAGATGGACCCAAAGCAGAAGAGAAGGAAGCTGTTCCAGTGCTGTCTTCTTGTGCTATGTGCTATCTTCTTGTTGCTCTGTAAGATCTTCTCAGAGTCCAAGAGTGCCGGATAATTCCTCAAACATTTATTGAGGGTGATATTAGATTCACCTGTCTTCCTAGGACAGACTAGATCGGTGGCTCCCAGGGAGACAATTTCTGGTTTTTCTTCTCCTATGACTACGTATACCCTTTAAAATTTGCCCATATTAATAAAGGTTTTTAAAGATAAGTCAGTGAAAGGATTGCAGGTTGCTCAGGAATTTAGTGTTCAACATTTGGCTTTCACAATGTATCTTAACAGTAGAGGTGTCTGAGGCCCTAATTATGCGGGGTTTCTGGGCCTCCTTCATTTCTATCATTCTTTAACTTTGTTCTGCTTCGTATGTGCTCCACAGGCAACCCCAAAGGAGCACTGATCACTCATCGAAACATAGTGAGCGATTGTTCAGCTTTTGTGAAAGCAACAGAGGTAACTTTTTGGGATGTTGTCATCTTTCCTCACTGGTTGACATTAGTCCTTGAGAATGAAAGTGCTGAGGGGTGGCACCACTGTGTTAGGCCCGTGTGGTATTTAGAAACGAGGTGACATACGGATAAGGTCAGAACTTTAGGCCCAAGTCCACCTTCTCTCTTTTTTCACTTTGGACCTAATCACCAACCCTTCTCTGTGATAATTAAGGTGAATTGACAGATGAAGTTCACTGCAACATTAATATAGTGAGAGTCTATTTGGAGATTGCCCTAGAAATATGTCCAAGAAAGGACAGAGAAGAGATGGATGTGTTTTTATCCAGTGTCCCTGCATTTGGGAAATAATTTATTTTAAATTGGCAATGATATGCTAAAAGTTTTTGGATTATTATTATCTGTTTTGGTCAGTGTGACTTCCATTGCACTAGAAGTATTAAAGACTTGCACTTCAACTAATTTCCCCTACTTTTAAAGTTTACTACCCAGTGTCTTAGTCTATTCAGGTTGCCATAACAAAAAAAAAAAAGAAAAAACCCACAGACTGGGTGGCTTATACAACAGACATTTATTTTCTCACGGTTCCGGAGGCTAGAAGTCCAAGATCAGCTGCTGGCAAATTTGGCTTCTGGTGAGGGCTGACTTCCTGGCTTGCAGACAGTCTCCTTCTCCTGTATCCTCACATGGCCTTTCTTCCATACATGTGCGAAGAGAGAGCGCTCTGGTGTCTCTTCCGCTTCTCATAAGGACACTAGCCCTATCAGATCATAGCCTACCTCCAAATACAGTCACAGCAGCGCCCTATCTACATTGGGAGTTAGGACGTCAACATATGAATTTAGAAGGAGGTGATGAGATTCAGTCCATAACACCAAGAGCCTATTCCAAACTTGCCCTTTATAAAGGTGCTTATTGAACAATATAATGCCTTTTCCTCATACTCTTTTTTACAGTTAACATAATTGGCTTTTGCAGTCTCTTTGGGAGTATTCTGTAGCTCTGATTTTTGTAGCAGGAGCCTGAGCTTAATGGCTTTGGGGAATGGACATGTTTGGTGGCTGCAGAAAACTGATCTTTGAAGGATTTTACACTTATTTTACTTGGCTCACCCTTTCCAAATACCCTTTATAAAGGTGTATACTTTCTAAACAGAGTTCAACATTTAGTACCTTACCAAAGTGAAATTTTAATGTTGTAATTGGCCTTCGAAGAAAACTTAAAATGCATTGGTGGTTCATTGAGGCAAATGATTGCAGAACTTTGTTTAAAGTCAATTATAATATCAAATTGATTACAATATCAGTTACAATATCTGTCTTCTTAGCTTTGTAAAATGTCTAATCATGATAATGGACAATATTTTTGTTCTAAATCAGAATGTTGAAAAGTATAGGTAGAATGGAGTCTGATTTCTCATTATACTAATAGAACAATTTCATCCTGAGAAGTACGACTTGGGATGCCTGTCAGACTTGAATACAATCAAGCTGAGATTACAGCATGCTCAGCCCACATCCGGTGCTTCTGAGGCTGCTGTGTTTGCTCAGGATTGATGCTTTCATCCATTGTCACGTTATTATTAAGGGTGACCCAGCTTTAGGAAAGGAAAGGGCATGGCTCAGAACTTGGTACATCATCCCCTAGGTAACGACAATGCCCTCATTTCTTAGTTGGTGTGACAGCAGCTGCTGTTGGACACCCCCTGTTTTGGCCAGAATTCTTTATGTTAAAAACATGAATATACTATACAAACCCTCACTGTGCCTGCCCTAAGTAAGGCCCACTCTGAGGGAAACCAGATGTCCAAACTTAATCTGTCTGTTTAATCATCATGATCAGTATTTTATAGGAGAGCAAATTCCTGGGTGCCGGATCTGAGGTTGCATTAAACAAATTATGTAAAGTAGGGCTTTATGTATTTGTATATTGATCAAACTCAAAATACTCTAGGGACCTTGGAAATCTACCTTCTTTTATCTTCTTTCCTCCTTTTCCTTAGCAACATAAAATGCAATTTTATGTTGAAATGGGACCTGTATTTCTTAAGGTAGAATTGAACTTGCTGGGTACTGGGATACTGTAGTGATGAAATACTGATTAGAGCACATAATCCCTTAACCTTCCAATTTGGGCAAAATTTTCCTTGTTTTGATTAAAGCCCTGAAGTGAATTTACTTTGTCATTGGGAGTGACTTCCACTTTATTTGAATAATGAAAGTATTGCTTTTTTTTTTTTTTTTTTTTTTTTGAGTCAGAGTCTCACTCTGTTATCTAGGCTGGAGTACAGTGGTACAATCTGGACTCACTGCAACCTCCACCTCCCTGGTTCAAGCGATTCTCCTGCCTCAGCCTCCTGAGTAGCTAGAATTACAGACATGTGACATTATGTTTGGCCAATTTTTGTATTTTTAGTAGGGATGGGGTTTTACCATGTTGGCCAGGCTGGTCTTGAACCCCTGACCTCAAGTGATCTGCCTGCCTCAGCCTCCCAAAGTGCTGGGATTACAGGCGTGAGCCACCATGCCCCTTACTTTTCATTTTATTCTTTGGTGAGAAAAAATTGCAGACCATAAGCAAAAGCTGTTTCTCCTCAGTGTTGAGGTACTATGTGCTCGGAAATAAAATGGAAAGTTACTGGGAGTCTTAATGCTTTTCTGCCTTGCTGGTGTCTTTGCTTACAGAATTCAGTCAATCCTTGCCCAGATGATACTTTGATATCTTTCTTGCCTCTCGCCCATATGTTTGAGAGAGTTGTAGAGGTAGGCATTTAGTTTTGTTTTCCTTGCTTGCCTGTTGTGTATGTTCTGCTAAGTTGTTGTGTTTTACAGAAAGTACTTCCCTTGAATGCCAGTGACACACACATTTCATTTTTACCACTTGCACACATGTATGAACAGCTCATGAAGGTAAGTGTGACGTGCAAACTGTCATCCCTATAAAGAATTCTTTGCTCAGCCCCGTTTTAGAAATGGTACAGAATATTTGAAAGAATATAAATTCTTTTTCTGAGTATGAACAAGATACTTGAATTTAATCACTCATTTTAAAATTAGGAGCTCAGACTTTTGAAGGATACTAATATGGACATCAGTCCAGAAAGATCAACTGTAAAAGAAAAGTCATTATTAATTTAGTTCTACAGAGCCCGGTGAGGCTTCTGTTCTGTAAGAAGTCTCTAGTTTTGATTGTGCTTGTTCATAATGGGCAAGTTGGCTTGAGACTAATTTTTTCAGCAATATTCTAAGTGCCCTTGGAAAAAGAGAATGATCCTCCAGTTGACCTTTGCTTAGGCTCCCTGTAATCAACTGTGTGACTAATTTTAAAACTGACCAAGAACCACCTTTTTTCTTTCTTTGACAATTTTGGATTTTATACTGTAGGAAAAAACAATGAGCACCATTCATTCATTTAGTGAGTAGTTACTGAGCTCTAGCTGTGTGCCCGCTGCTGTGTTGGAGACAGAGGTGACTAACAGCCAATGCTTTGGATGGCAGCTGCCCTGTCGGATTTGCTCACCCCAGAGGATCGAAGGCGATTACATCCCATCTGCCATCTGTTCTTTCTACGTCCTGCACACCTCAGGATCTTCTGGGTTTAAAGCAATCTCAAATGAGTTGCTGTACCCAACGAGTTTTAGAGGGGTGCCTAGAAGGCAGGCCACACTGAACAAAAGCTTTCTGAGCTGTAATTGTTAAACAGTGAACCATGGTGTACCTTTCTTGCGGTTTCTGCTTTTAAACCAGAGAACGTTTGTACTTCCCTTGTGTCATTTTTTGAGTCTTTTCTTTTTAAAATTTAAAATAGGCAAACTGTCAAGTCCATATGGCTTGCCAGTACGGTTTGTACTAGACAGGAGAAAGATTGTGCAGTGTGTTCTAGCTGAATCGCAAGCCACTTTGGTATTAGATACCCTGGTGTCACAAATTCATCATACTTGGTGGCCTTTCAGAAACTTTTAGTTAGATTCAAACAAAAGAAAGTGAGACTTTCACAAACTCGAACTCTAGGCAAGAAGTTAAGTTTTTATTCTGAGAATAAATTAAACGTAAAGTTTCTGGAAAGCTATATAAATATATTTGAGACAGAGTCTCCCTCTGTGGCCCAGGCTGGAGAGCAGTGGCATGATCTTGGCCCACTGCAACCTCCGCCTCCTGGGTTCAAGTGATTCTCCAGCATCAGCCTCCCGAGTGACTGGGACTACAGGCACCCGCCACACGCCCAGCTAATTTTTGTTCTAGTAGACGTGGGGTTTCACTCTAACATGGCCAGACTCATCTGGAACTCCTAAACTCAAGTGATCCGCCCGCCTTGGCCTCCCAAAGTGCTGGGATTACAGGCGTGAGCCACCGCACCCAGCCACTAAAAATATTTAGAATATGTAATACCATGTCATTCATTCAACAGACTACCACTTACCACCACACTAAAAGAGTAGAATCTCTGTGGTCATCACTAAAAACAACATAGCCTGGTTTTTTACTAAGTCTTGTATCTTCAGGATAACCAAGAGAAATACCACATTTTCATGTTGTACAATGACTAGTGAATGCACATTTTTTTTAAGTTACCTATATTTAGGAAATTTAAGATTTCTGGAAACTGGCCTGAACTGCTAAAACTGAAGTGTTGGGTGTTGTCCATGTTGTGTACTCCCTGCTGTGATGATAAAATGTTTGTTGTTTCCATTGCCCCTGTAGTGTGTAATGCTGTGTCATGGAGCTAAAATCGGATTTTTCCAAGGAGATATCAGGCTTCTCATGGATGACCTCAAGGTGCTTCAACCCACTGTCTTCCCTGTGGTTCCAAGACTGCTGAACCGAATGTTTGACCGCGTAAGTTCCAAGCAGCAAAGTCCCAGAACTGAGCACTGACTTGGACGCAGGGGCTTGGGTTTGAATTGGGCTGTGCCATGTGCCATGTGCATGACCCTGGACAATCCTCTCAGTCTTGTAGAACTTCAGTTTACTCATCTGTAAAGTTAGGATGCATTTACCTCCCAGAGTTGTTGATAAGGATTATAAGAGAAAACACTTGAACACACTTTGTAAACCGTGGTCACAATACAAGTGTAAGGTGGGAGGTTATTTTATTTTTACAATAAACACTTGAGCCTCTGCTTCCTCGTGTATAACATGGACTGTTACCTCTTCTCTCCTACTGTTTGTCTCCAAAAGTTGCTAATGGGGTCACATGAGGATAGTAACTATGAAATGGTTTTCTTCATTGTAAAGCTCCTTGCATGGACATGTAAAACATTACTTAATTGGCCACACTGAAGGAAGTGACTAAGCCACAGCAGAGCCCAAGAGAACACCAGCCCCTCTGTGGTGGGTATCATCGCGTGGACCACACAGCCAGGGTCAGACATGTGGGGCACGAGCAGGCAGTCTCCAGAATGAGTTTTCACTTAGAGGCAGGACTTCTGTCATGTCTCAGAACCTTCTTATGTTTTTAATGGTTCTTTTTAAAAGAACAACTTTATCAACATATAATACTCTGTATAATTTGCTGATTTAAAGTGTATAATTCAAAGGTTTTGAGTACTTTCACGGAGTTCTGCAGCCATCACTACAATCAATTTTAGAACATTTTCACCACCACCTTCATCATCACCACTTACCTATTCTTTAGCTGTCATCTCCCAGACCCCCTCCACCCTTAAGCATCCACTCATCTGTGTTCTCAATCTGTGTATTTCTGTATTCTGGACTTTTCTATGGATGGAATCATGCTGTATATGCTCCTGGCTTCTTTCACGAGCATCCATGTAGCACATATTTGCTTCATTCCTTTTAATGGCCAAATAATATTCCACTGTATGGATAGAACGCATTTTATTTATCCATTCCTTTTTTTTTTTTTTTGAGACAGGATCTCTCTCTGTCATCCAGGCTAGAGTGCAGTGGTGGTATCATGGCTCACTGCAACCTCCACCTCCAGGGCTCAAGCAGTCCTCCCACCTTAGCCTCCCGAGTAGCTGGGACCACAGGCACATGCCACCATGCCCGGCTAATTTTTGTATTTTTTGTAGAGATGGGGTCTTACCATGTTGGCCACATTGGACTCAAACTCCTGAGCTCAGGAGATCCACCCACCTCAGCCTCCCAAAGTGCTGGGAATACAAGCATAGGCCACCGCACCTGGCCTACACATTCCTGCTTGATGGGCATGTGGGGATGTATGTGTCCATTACTCCTGGGTGTATACCGAGGTGTGGAATTGCTGGTCCTGTGCTGACCACACGGGACTGTTAGAGGACTGGCCAGGCTATCAGAGCGGCTGTGCCATTTTGTGTTCCCCAGCCGTGTATGAGGGTTCCGATTTCTCCACACTTTTTGACTCTGGCCTTTCTAGTAGGCGTGAAAACCTTCTCATGTCTTGCCTCATTAGATTTTCGGACAAGCAAACACCACACTGAAGCGATGGCTCTTGGACTTTGCCTCCAAGAGGAAAGAAGCAGAGCTTCGCAGCGGCATCATCAGAAACAACAGCCTGTGGGACCGGCTGATCTTCCACAAAGTGCAGGTAACACGTGACTCACAGCCGCTGCTCCCATGGAAACCAGCTCCGGTTTTCAGAGTTCTGGGAGGGCTTTTTTTATGAGAGGGAGAGATGAAGGTAAGGGAGAGAATGACATGTTTTTGTTTAATTCTGGCACACATTTAAAAACTAAGGCAGAGCCATTAAGGAGGCCTCAGTTTCTAAGATAAACAGTATTGCAACCATCTAGGGGGAAAAGGATTCAGGGTAGTGTGGCCTTTGTTCTCATTCTCCATTTTGTTTCGTTTTTCCAGAACAAGTATGTCACTCTTGAGGTAATTTTTCAAGCATGAGTGATAATGTGTAATAATACTGTGCCCCCCAGAAGGCCAGAGTTGTGGTAGTTGCCACAGATCCCCCCAGTCATGTTCTAGTTTCCTGAAATAGCTTCTGCAGAGGTGGGGCTGACTTCCGTCCCCTTTGGGAGGGAACAGGGCAGTCGCGGGTGGAAACAAACTGGAGCCCTGTGTTGCCATCGTGCGCGCTGAGTTCTCCATGTGGCCTTCAGCTGTGGGTTAGGGAACAGGGTCTCAAGCGGGCCTCCTTGGCGGAGAGGCCGCCGACTTGCAGGTGTGTAACCCTCGCCTTCTCCCACTCTCCCTCCCTGAAAGTCGAGCCTGGGCGGAAGAGTCCGGCTGATGGTGACGGGAGCCGCACCGGTGTCTGCCACTGTGCTGACGTTCCTCAGAGCAGCCCTGGGCTGTCAGGTGAGGTGGATGTCAGGGCGCCTGATTCTCCCACACTGGGACGCCCAGTCCTCTTCTGCGCCAAAAGTCGTCTGTACTCTGTGTGTGTGTGTGCGCGCGCGCGTCTGTCTTTTTTCATTGGCAAGCGTATCTGTATTTGTGGCATACCACATGATGTTTTGATGTATGTAAACATTGTGGAATGGCTAAATCAAGCTCATTAACACGTGTCTTACCACCCATGCTTTTTTCTCCCCCCATGGTGAGAACACTTAGAATCTATTCTCTGGGCAGTTTTCAAGGGTATGATACATTGTTGTTAGCTGTAGTCACCTCGCGGTGCTATGGAGCTCTTGAACCCGCTCCTCCTGATGGAGACTTTGTGTCCGTTCACCAACATCACCCCAGTCCTTCCCCACCCCTGCTTTGTGTGTGTGTGTTACTTTTGTTTGGAAGATATGTTATTACTAGGTTGCTTGGAGAAGCAACCACATGTCTATTTTTTACCCTAGGCAGGGGAACGTGTGTGTCTGCCATTTGTTGAATTTTCTCCAGGATCAGGCACCAGATTGTCTAACCTTTAGAAGCAAGCATGCGGGTGTGGAATGGGTCACAGGTGATGAGCCTACCCGCACACCATGCTGACAACCTGTAGTAAAGGGGGAAAGGAGGATTTGGTGGCAGACGGGACATGTGTGGGGTACACGTCCTGTGAACTGGCCAAGGGAGTTCACTGCCGCTGGGTGGTGACCAGTCACATAGGGGTTCTCTCTTGCTTGGCAACAGGAAGTTAAGTAGAGGGTGCACCTGGGTGATGGCTGGTGTTGGCGTACAGCACACTGGACCATTGAATGAATTTACTGAACAGACCATTTGAAACGAAATTTCACTAGTCAGCCATGACTTGGGAGTTAGTGATACTTCGTTGCTTGTGCACTTCCAGCAAAGGTGTGATTGTACTCTCCTTAATAATGTCCCGTCTCTTGGTGCCCCAGTTTTATGAAGGCTACGGACAGACCGAGTGCACTGCCGGGTGCTGCCTGAGCATGCCTGGAGACTGGACCGCAGGTATGACTGTGGGAGGCTTCTTTTTGGAGTATTGTTCATACTGGGTTATTGGTATGTCTGAAACTGGGTTAATCACTGATTGGTTCATTAACCATCTTAAACAAAAGTGCTGTTTGCTTGTAAATCAGGGCACTGTGGGGAAAACGCCTCCTGCAACTGAGGGGTGGCATTGGGGATCTGACTGTAAAGCTGGTGGCAGCAGGGACTTGCCTAGACCCCACTAGCGACATCTGAGAGGGGGCCCTGTGTTCTAGATTGAGAATGTCTGGCCCCACAGAGCTTCCTAGTAATTGAGTAGGGTCTCGTTATTTGGTCATTTTAAACAACAAATAGTTATTAAATTTGTACTGTGTGCTGTGCTAGGTGTTAGGACTACCAATAGGAATAAATACAAGTCATTTTTCTCAAAGAGTCTTTTCTCAAAAGGAAAAAGGAGGAGGACAAACAAAAATCACTGAGAACCTGTCATGGGTGAGCCTCTACGATGGGTGCTTAGGATGCACCTGATGTCCGTGTAACCCCAACAGCGTCCCTGTGTGATAAGTTCTGGTACTTCTCAGAGGAAATGATAGATTGTTGCTTAAGTAACACATAAATAATATCTGAGAATTTACACAGCATTATGCTTTGGAGCCGGGATTTCAACCCCGGCCTGACTACAGAACTTCTGTGCTTCCTCTTTGTCACCTGAGTAGTAAATTCTATACTGTGATAAATAAACTTCCCCGGCTTATTTGGAGTATTATAAGTATTAGCACCATTTAGTAACATAGATTCTAGAACCTAGCACTGTCTAGTAACATAATTCTACTGGAATTGACACAGACAGTCTGTGAATCTTCTTTATGGTATTTGTTTAATTTTTAACCTCAGTTTCCTGAACAGAGAATTTGGGATACTGATCTCTAGAAGCTCAAATTATAAAAACATAGGAAGAATTATTTGTGATATCCAATGTGATATCTAATATCTAACATATCTAATGTCTGATGTTGCTGCTTTTGGAAAAGACAACCCAGTCTGAACAGCCTTTCGCAAGAGAGTTAAGTTAGCTGTAGAAATAAGCACTGTCCCATCTTAGTAAAAACTGTAAGACATGCTTCTTCATACGCAAGGAAATAAAGGCCATGTTGATGAGAACCAGGTGGTGTGTCAGGTTTGCCAAAGCTGCATATGTTCTCTCTTCTTACAGAGAACAGGGATGCTAAGAAGTCTGTGTAAGGGGAGGCCAAGGCGGGCGGATCACGAGGTCAGGAGATCCAGACCACCGTGAAACCCCGTCTCTACTAAAAAATACAAAAAATTAGCCGGGCGTGGTGGCGGGCGCCTGTAATCCCAGCTACTCGGGAGGCTGAGGCAGGAGAATGGCGGGAACCCGGGAGGCGGAGCTTGCAGTGAGCCGAGATCGCGCCACTGCACTCCAGCCTGGGCGACAGAGCGAGACTCCGTCTCAAAAAAAAAAAAGTCTGTGTAAGATGAGTGCAAGCGATGGGTGGGGGCGATTGGAGGGTGGAAGCCGGGTGAAGGTTTGAGAGAGCCTGCTTCCAGGTGTTTGTAGGAACCTTCACATAGAGGCCAAATTACTCATAAATAACAGAGCATCACACTTGGAAAAGGTCCTGAAGAGACTAAATGTGTTCTGCCCTACTCTAAGAATAGATTCTCTTCAATTATACTAGGAAGAGAATGGCTATAATTGCAGAAATCAGAAGTTTATCCCAGCTGTTTTTCTTTTGTGGAATCCTGTTTGCTATCAAAATAATGTGACCTGAGGTTATAATTAGTTCCCTTAGGAATGACCTTTGCTTACTTAACATACAGGCCATGTTGGGGCCCCGATGCCGTGCAATTTGATAAAACTTGTTGATGTGGAAGAAATGAATTACATGGCTGCTGAGGGCGAGGGCGAGGTGAGTGAAAACTGTCAGTCATTTCCCCTCACTGCCGTTTCCTGTGATCGCTGGCCTTTGCAAATGCAGTGGTATTTCCCAGCAGCTCAATAAAGCCATTGAGCTTGACTTCATTGGTGATCCTGGAGTCTGCCAGGCTTCTTTCCGAGGGTACATTTATGTTCAGCTCTTGGGGACTCGGCGGGAGGGACAAGACGCCTGCCTTCCTCTGCCAGGCCTCATAGGGATTTGGGCTCCAGAGCCTGCAAAGAAAGGCGCGGTGGCCTCAGTTCCTGGGACGAAGCTCCTGCCTGTGGATTGCCCTGGGTTCCTATTAGTGAGCTGCTGGCTGCTGGATGGGAAGCCTAATTACTTAAAAGGGATTTCATCCCCTGCAGGGTTTTCCAACAGCTTTGAGCCAGAACCCAGGGCAAGCATTCACCCTCCAAATTGACCAGAGCTGAGGTGATTCAGGAAGGGAAGTAGGGCCCTGGAGATCCCTCGCAGATCCCAGTGGGGCTCTGGTAACTGCCTCTGTATCCTGGAGTTTAGGGCTTCCAGCTGAAGGTTGGGGCAGACACACACGTACACACATGCACACACCAGTTTTCTCTGGAGAAGCCCCAGTAACTGCTGTTCACTGATGATCTTCTTTTCTTTAGGTGTGTGTGAAGGGGCCAAATGTATTTCAGGGCTACCTGAAGGACCCAGCGAAAACAGCAGAAGCTTTGGACAAAGACGGCTGGTTACACACAGGGGACATTGGAAAATGGTTACCAGTAAGTTGCCACCTCCTCTGGTCACAAACAGTTCTCTTCCACTGTAGGGAAGAAAATATCTGGTCTGCTGTACAGCTGCCACGTGGCAGTGGCACCCTGAATTTTCTCTTTCCCTTCCTCCTTGGTGAGTGGTATGATGTAGACTGTTCCATTTCCTGCAGGGGACAGGTTTACACTTAGCATCCTTGGTTGGATTTTCACTTTAACTTTAGCAAATGTGTTTTGTTTTGTTGGTTTTTTTGTCTGTTTGTTGTGTGTGTGTGTGTGGTTTTTTTTTGTTTTTTTTGTTTTGTTTTGTTTTGTTTTGTTTTTTTGAGACAGTCTTGTTCTTGTCGCCCACGCTGGAGTGCAGTGGCACGATCTTGACTCACTGCAACCTCCACCTCCTGGGTTCAAGTGATTCTCCTGCCTCAGCCTCCGAGTAGCTGCAATTACAGGTGCCCGCCACCACACCCGGCTAATTTTTATATTTTTAGTAGAGACGAGGTTTCACCATGTTGGCCAGGCTGGTCTCGAACTCCTGACCTCAGGTGATCCGCCCCCCTCGGCCTCCCAAAGTGCTGAGATTATTGGCGGGAGCCACCACTCCCGGCCTGTTTTGATGCTTAACATCAATTCTGGTTGTTGCTTCTCAACTGAAATACAAAGAGACAGTGGCTTTTTACAGTGTCCGTACTGAGCTGTGATGTTGAGGCTCAGTTAAATAAGATATGGGGGAATTTGTGGTAGACTTCCAGCAATGTAGGATGGGCAAGAATTTGGGAATAAATGTGTTTCTTGGGTTTGTCATCTCATTAAAAATAAGGTGTTTTACAGATTAGACGAACTCCTTGAATTTAGTTGGATTTAGTCTCAGAATCATTTACTGTGGAGAAATTCTGAAGAGTCTATCTTAAGAGTGAGAAGCTTGTGCAAGAAGCCTGACCTGTCCCACCTGTTGGTTTGACCAGTAACCTATTGTTTCAAAGTTATTACTATGCTGATTGCAAGCACTAAAATTACAAATACAATTTTTATTATTGTGTATTGGCAGATTCTTGTAGATTTTAGGTGCTTACTTCTCTCGAATTTGTATTGATTAGAAAAATACCTCCCAAAATGGCTTCAGATTTTGCAATACCCAAACTATTTAGAGATAAATTAAGTCCCCCTCTTCCGGTTCAAGAGAGATTAAATGTCAGTTCTAATTCTACTGTGGCACTCACAAACACATCCCATAGTCTCTCTGGACCTTGGTTTGCTCCTTTTGAAAATGGAGAACTGGTGTGGAACAAAAGAATGCTAGACACTTTCTACAGATCAATTTCGGAGGCGTGAGAGTGGCCCCGGTGTGGGGATGGGGTGAAAGTGAGACTAGTGTTTTGCTTACGGCACTACTGGGATGTGACTGGTCTGGTCCAGAGATGCTAGCGCACTTCCACAGTTGACTCACTCTTCCCAGAGGGCCAAGAGCACCCCTCCAGACATTGAGGAAGAAAACAGGAATTTGGCCTTTGTGTAGGAAACATTTCTTGAACTCTTACTCTGTGCAGAGCACTTTGGAAGGAAAAGTTGTGCTCCTGCTGTTAAGGAACTTGAGTCACTTGGTGAGCCAGGTGTTACACACCTAATTCAGGCAGGGGGCATAGTGAGCGAGCACAGCCTTGCTAGTGTTGACCAGTCAGTGGTGCCAAGTGGTGACGCTGAATGAGCACGGGCTCTAGGACCCCTTCTCCATCTCTGCACTTGGCCGAATAGCCTTGGACAAGTTCCTCAGTCTCGCTCATTCTTAGTTTTCCTCTCTGTAAAATGGGATCATAGCTGACCTCTGTGGGATGTTATTAGAATGAATCAATAGTGTGTATTAAATACCTTTCACTGTTATATTGGGATCCATCCTGGTTGGAAACTAGCCATCAGCCCATTCATAACCCCCTCCCTTCTGATCAACAGAATGGCACCTTGAAGATTATCGACAGGAAAAAGCACATATTTAAGCTGGCACAAGGAGAATACATAGCACCTGAAAAGATTGAAAATATCTACATACGAAGTGAGGCTATTGCTCAGGTGTTTGTCCACGGAGAAAGCTTGCAGGTATGTGCTTTCTGGGTCATCAGTTTTGCTGCATAGACGTTGCCATTGCCTGGTACTCCAGGGGCTTTAAATGTGATTGGAAGTTTGAGATGCCTATAAATCGGCTTTCATGTCTAATATACTAGAGCATCATTGACTGATTTTTGCTGCTTGGCATTTCCTACTCAGAAAAATTTGTTCTCTTTAATTTCTACGTTTTTATTTTACTGAGAGAGGTCTGATGTACCAAGGGAGGTTGGATAAACATACTGGGGGAGGGGGGCGTGGGTAATACATGTTTCCAATTATGAAAGAAAATATTGACATGGGTTATAAGAAAGTTTAAAATTTTCACACATATTAAACCCAGCCTATTGATGATAGGCTTCCTAATCATTTTTGAGTAAATGGTGGTTGTGAACCAAGAATACTCAAAATTGAAAATCAAAATCAGTATTGCAGTGAAACATGTATGATATTTGCCAAAATGTTGGACAGATGATGCCAAAGAAGAGAGAGACTCTGGTTTCCTGAAAGTTAACCTTTTGAAAAGTTGTAAGATTTTAAAATTATTTTAGAAGTATATTTTCTTATAAGAGAATGCACTTATTTTTCTTTGAGATTGCAGCTATTTTCCTTTGATCTAGAATCTCCTCATTCTTTGATTTTTATTTAATTTTATTGTTACTAGATTATAAAGAATGGGATATTAGAGATTTTTTCTTAAAAATGAACCTATATAAATTTTATTTATTTATTTTCTTGAAGATAGGCTCACTCTGTTGTCCAGGCTGGAGTGCAGTGGCAGTCATAGCTCACTACAGCTTCAAACTCCTGGGTTCAAGGGGATCTTCCTACCTCAGCCTCCTGAGTAGCTGGGATTACAGGTGCAAGTCACCACACCCAGCTGATTTTTAAATTTTTGGTAGAGGTGGAGTCTCACTATGTTGCCCAGGCTGGTCTCGAACTCCTGGCCTCAAGTGATCCTCCTCAGCTTACCAGAGTGCTGAGATTACAAGCATGAGACAGGCTCCCTTTTTTTCCTGTCTCATGATATCCATCATGTTCCTCTGATATCCATCAGGTTGTTTATTTGACCCTGCTTTTAAAAAATAAGTACACAGAAGTAAATACAAATTAGAGGTTTGTTAGATTGTTATTTCCAGTGGTTTTTTAAAAACACTAATTGCAGAATTCCTGATACCATCCACATTTTAGAGCCAGGAGTTCTTAATCTGGGCTGAATGAACTCCTGGGGGAGGGGGGTAGTATGTTCTGAAGAGATGAACCATAACTTGGATCATATTCTCCCAGGGGGCCATAAGACAGAAAAATAACCCCTATTTTAGAGCATTTGGATCAAGCTATGTAATGACTCATTTGTCTGTGTTAAAGGCATTTCTCATTGCAATTGTGGTACCAGATGTCGAGACATTACGTCCCTGGGCCCAAAAGAGAGGATTTGATGGGTCCTTTGAGGAACTGTGCAGAAATAAGGTAAGGTTCTGAAGCGTCCAGTCTGTCCTCATCATAACTTGGCATTAAATGTACCTGTAGATATTCAGGGCCCTCCAACAGAGGAAGTAATTTATTTTTCTTACCCAATTAGGATGTCAAAAAAGCTATCCTTGAAGACATGGTGAGACTTGGGAAGGATTCTGGTCTAAAACCATTTGAACAGGTATGACCTGCATCTGAGTGCATGAATTCCTGTAAAACAAATTTTCCACTTGAAGATGTTTTACAGGTAGATTAAGATAAACATATGGGGTGACCTAAAGACATGCATGAGGAATAAATAATGGAGCGGTTAGACAGGGGAAAGGTTTTTAAATCAAGAGCATGTATTCTTTTTTCCTGGACATCAGAATATCGATCCTGAATCCTCTCCTAAGAGTTGGATGCCTGTTCTTTGTGGAGAAAGTGCAGCTTGGCTGAAATGAGAGGATAGATTGGATGGCGGGAGGATGTTGATCCCCTCCAAGGCTTACGTGCTTTTTAGACCGGTGGCCTGTGTCCTCTTTCCTCTTTTAACTGCCTTGTTTATTGGCAGGTCAAAGGCATTGCACTGCACCCTGAATTATTTTCTATCGACAATGGCCTTCTGACTCCAACAATGAAGGCGAAAAGGCCAGAGCTGCGGAACTATTTCAGGTCGCAGATAGATGAACTTTATTCCACTATCAAGGTTTAGTGTGAAGAAGAAAGCTCAGAGGAAACGGCACAGTTCCACAATCTCTTCTCCTGCTGATGGCCTTGATGTTGGTAATTTTGAATACAGCAAGTGTAGGGAAGGAAGCGTTCGTGTTTGGCTTGTCCGTTCGCGGTTCTTCTCGTAGGAACGTTAGAGGAAACAGAACACTGCCTTACAGTCACCTCATGTTGCAGACCATGTTTATGGTGATACACACTTTCCCAAATGAGCCTTAAAAATTGTAAAGGGGAAACTATAAATGTGCTAAGTTATTTGAGACTTCCTCAGTTAAAAAGGTGGGTTTTAAATCTTCTGTCTCCCTGTTTTTCTATTCAAGGGGTTAGGACTTTGCTATCTCTGAGATGTCTGCTACTTGCTGCAAATTCTGCAGCCGTCTGCTGCTCTAAAGAGTACAGTGCACTAGAGGGAAGCGTTCCCTTTAAAAATAAGAACAACTGTCCTGGCTGGAGAATCTCACAAGCGGACCAGAGATTTTTTAAAATCCCTGCTACTGCCCCTTCTCACAGGCATTCACAGAACCCTTCTGATTCATAAGGGTTATGAAACTCATGTTCTTCTCCAGTCCCCTGTGGTTTCTGTTGGAGCATAAGGTTTCCAGTAAGCGGAAGGGCAGATCCAACTCAGAACCGTGCAGATAAGGAGCCTCCGGCAAATGGGTGCACATCAGAACGCATGGATTCTCATTCATGGCAGAATGTTCTTGGACTCTGTTCTCCAGGCCTGATTCCCCCATTCCATCCTTTTTCAGGGGTTATTTAAAAATCTGCCTTAGATTCTCTAGTGAAGACAAGCATTGCAAGAAAGAGTTACCTGGATCAGCCATGCTCAGCTGTGACGCCTGAATAACTGTCTGCTTTACCTTCACTGAACCACTCACTCTGTGTACTGGCCAACAGATTTTTCATGTGCTTTTCATATCAAAAGATCATGTTGGGATTAACTTGCCTTTTTCCCCAAAAAATAAACTCTCAGGCAAGCATTTCTTTAAAGATATTAAGGGAGTAAATATACTTGGGTACTTATTGAAATGGACAGTAATAAGTAAATGTTCTTATAATGCTACCTGATTTCTGTGAAATGTGTTTGAGAAGCCAAAATTCTAGGATGTAGAAATCTGGAAAGTTCATTTCCTGGGATTAACTTCTCCAGGGATTTTTTTAAGTTAATTTGGGAAATTAACAGCAGTTCACTTTATTGTGAGTCTTTGCCACATTTGACTGAATTGAGCTGTCATTTGTACATTTAAAGCAGCTGTTTTGGGGTATGTGCGAGTACATGTATTATATACAAGCACAACAGGGCTTGCACTAAAGAATTGTCATTGTAATAACACTATTTGGTAGCCTAACTTCATATATGTATTCTTAATTGCACAAAAAGTCAATAATTTGTCACCTTGGGGTTTTGAATGTTTGCTTTAAGTGTTGGCTCTTTCTATGTTTTATAAACCAAAACAGAATTTCCAAAAACAATGAAGGAAACCAAAATAAATATTTCTGCATTTCAGGGAGTGAGGCATCTTTTTTAATGTCACGTTTAATATTCAGAACAGCCTGTAATGTGCACAAGCAGAGAGCAAGAATGGCCCTGGGCCTGGAATCCTTCGCAGTTGTCTCCTTTTCTTCTTAGTCACCCTCCTGTAACTCAGCTGGCCTCAAACACTGACACTGACCCGAGCCTCCCACCAGGTTGTCTGTGGCAAAAGTCCTAACTGGTTGTGGAAAAGAAAGTCATGGTGTGAATAACAGAGAAGGTCCTGAAAATGCAGCTTCCTTGCTGGAAAATGGATTTCAGGTGATGCTGGCTGTAACTGGTGATTCTGTGGTGAATTTAATTCCACTATTGTATTTTAGCAGTATTTAGTATTCTCTTACTGTAGAATTATTTTAGATGTCTCTTTATAGCAGCCAACTTTTTCTTGTTTCTTTTCTTCTATCTCTACCCTATTCCTTCTGTTACGATTTTAAAGATTTTCTTTTCCACAGGTATTAATGAATCAACCCCCCAATTTCTTCCAAGCCTGTTGTGTTTAAATCTAGTTTCCTCTCTTAAATTCTGTTTGGTGTGATGATGTGCACATCAAGCCCTGTGCAGATGTTCTCTCATCCATCTTCCACTTTTATTTATTAAGATCCTTATCTTAGCGGGGGGCAGTGGCATGCACCTATAGTCCCAGCTACATGGGAGGCTGAGGCAGGAGGATCCCTTGAGCCCAGGAGTTCGAGTCCAGCCTGCCCCTTAAAAGAATTATTTTTGAGACAGAGTTGTGCTCTTGTTGCCCAGGCTGGAGCGCAATGGCACGATCTCAGCTCACCACAACTTCTGCCTCCTGGGTTCAAGCTATTCTCCTGCCTCAGCCTCCCGAGTAGCTGGGATTACAGGCGCATGCTACCATGCCCGGCTAATGTTTGTATATTTAGTAGAGACGGGGTTTCATCATACTGGTTAGGCTGGTCTCGAACTCCTGGCCTCAGGTGATCCGCCCGCCTTGGCCTCCCAAAGTGCTGGGATTACAGACGTGAGCCACTGTGCCTGGCAGGAATTTTTTTAATGCAGATCCTTCTCATGTCTTTTCTCAGCTTACCTTCCTCCCCTTCTCTCCTGATGAAGTGTGAGGTTCTTAAGGCCTTTCCTTTCTCCTCTCTCCCTTAGCACTAAACGTAGGGCTTAGAAACTAACAGATGTTCATTAAATAAATCTTTTGAACAAATACCTGAAATTTTGAACAAAGCTCCTCTTGCAATGAGGTCGATAATAAACACTGGGCTCTTTTAAGATCATGGTGAAATACACATAAAGTTAGCATCGTCACCATTTTTCAGTGTACAGTTCCGTGGCATTGAGGACGTTCATACTGCTGTGCTCTCATCGCTACCATCCAGCTGCAGAAGCTCTTCATCTTGCCAGACAAACTCTGTACACGTTAAATGACAGCTCCCCGTTCTCCTCTCCCATTAAACTCCTGGCAGCCACCACTTCTTTTCTGTTTCTGTTAAATTGACTAGGTACCTCATATAAGTGGAATCATACAGTGTTTGTCCTTTTGTGACTGGCTTATTTCACTCAGCATAATGTCCCCAAGGCTCCTCCATGTTGTAGCATGTGTCAGAAATTTCCTTCCTTTGCAAGGCTGAATAATGTTCCATTGTGTGTATAGGCCACGTTTTGTTGACCCACTCATCCATCGATAGACACGCAAATTGTTCTTACCCTATGGCTATTGTGAATTGTGCTGCTGTGAACACTAGTGTACAATTCTGTGGAGTCCCTGCTTTCACTTCTTTTGTATATATGCCCTGAAGTAGAACTGCTGCATCATGTGGTAATTCTATGTTTAATTTTTTTTTTGAGGAAACGCCATATTGTTTTCCACATCAACTATATCATTTTACATTTCCACCAGCAACGCACAAGGGTTCCAATTTCTCCACATCCTCACGAACACTTGTTTTCTGTTGTTTTCAGTAGTAGCCATCCTAATGAATGTGAAGTGTTGTTTCATGGTGGTTTTGATTTGCCTTTCCCTGATGATCAGTCATGTTGAGCATCTTTTCACATGCTTGATTACCATTGGTATATCTTCTTTGGAGAAATGTCTATTCAAATCCTCTACCCCTTTTTAAAAAATGAGTTGCTTGGGATTTTTATGTTATTGAGTTCTCTATATATTCTAGATATTGATCCCTAGACCTGGTTTTAATTCTTAATTTTCACTGCCCTGCTAGGGTTCAGTGCCTCCTTCATAGCACTAGCGATGTGACGGTGCTTCTCCCTCAACTCAAAAGCCCAGTGGTCTCTCTCCAGCCAGAACAGAAAAGAAAAAATATGATTGATTCCAAGATAGTTGTTTGCCTGGCTGTGCGGCAGTCCTTTCTTCCATCCAGGCCCCTGGCACGCTAATACTTCTTTCTGCAACTTCCCTGAGAGCTGAAGTCTCCAGGAGGACCTGAGTCAGGAGGCCCAAGTAGGGAAGGGAGGGTCTGGCAAGAGCAACCCTGCTGCCCTCAGAGCTCCCCAGGGACCCCTCCCAGGCCCCAGCCCTGCCATACCCTCATTTTACATCTAAACTCGGAAAGCAATCTATTTTTAAGTCTATTTGGCGTGTGGTCGTTAAATATTTTTGTCCCACTCCCTATTTGTAGATTATTGTAATAATTAAAATGTGTTGCTGCACGCCAGGAACATTTTACGTAGATTACCCATTTTATACTTACAAACTTTTGAGCCAAATGCCGCCATTATTCCAGTTTACAGATGACGAAATGGAAGCACACCAATAATTTCATCAGTGTCATGCCCCCAGACAGAATTAGAGCTAGCCATCTGCTTCCAGAGACTGAACTCGAAACCTCATGCCGTGGATCGCTGTTCCTTCTTGTGTGTTTTTGGCACTGAGCCTCCTGAGAAGACCTGGACTGCTTGGTGCCAACAGTTCTGCCTCCAAGCTTCAGAACAAATGGTTTTGATTCCCATCTAATGGCTTTTCTTTGCCCCAGTAGAGGCGAATGCCACTTCCCAGAGTTTTATTCTGGTTTTATAACTTGGCAGAAATGAAACCCCAAACCCATCAAGAACAAAAGCTTGATAGAAACACCACTCACCAGGTGTGGCGGCACACGCCTGTAATCGCAGCACTTTGGAAGGCCGAGGCAGGAGGATTGCGTGCACTCAGGAATTTGAGACCAGGCAGGGCAATGCAGTGAGACCTCGTCTCTACAGAAAATAAAACAATTAGCCAGGCATGGTGGCGTTCACCTGTAGTCCCAGCTACTTGGGAGGCTGAGGTGGGTGGATTCCTTGAGCCCAGGTCAAGGGTATGGTGAGCTATGATCTGCTACTGCACTCCAGCCTGGGTGACAGAACAATAACCTATCTCAAAAAAACAGATACCCTGTATTAGGAAAAAAATATGCATGAGTCACAGATATGCAGGTTCACGTGATTCCCCAGAACTTCCACGAATCACCAACCATGGAGATAATAATGGCCATAGGTATTGTGGATTTGCTAACGGGCAGTATGCCATGCTGTGCTCTTCACGTATGCTCTCATTTAATTCTCACGAAACCCCTGTTAGATGGGTGGTCAGTCCATAACGATGTATTCACTATCAAGTAAGTGCCAGGCACTACTGTATGCTGTGGAGGTGCAGCAGCGAGTGTGGCAGACGAGATCCTTGCCCTTGGGAGGCTTACTTCCTCATGGAGAGAGAGAAGGAGGCAATTGACAAGAGAACAAACAAATAATGCCTATTGTGATGGATGCTTTGAGGAAAGCAGTCGTATTGACGGTGCCCATTTTTAAGTGTTGTGGTCAGAAAAAGGTCCCTTCGAGGAAGTGACATTTTGGGGGATAAGCCAAAGAATGAACAGAAAGCCTTACAAAGCTCTGGGGGAAACGTTTTCCAACAAAAGAAGTAGTGGGTGCGAGGCCCTGGGGTGGGAAAGAGCTCGATCTATTCAAGGAACTGAAAGGAAGCCGACGTGTCTAAAGCATCATGAGCAAGGGCAAGAGTGGACTGGAAAGAAGTTGATGATGCGGGGCCAGGTTACCAGGCCCTGCCGCCCAGTGGAAATCTCAGTTTTCCACTGGTTTAGGAGGAAAGGGTTTGGGGCAAGAAGTGACATTCCTTGAATTCCCCTTTTGGGAACAGCTGCCGAGGGCTAAGAGGAGAGGCACAGAGACAGGTGGAGACAGTATAATGTGCAAGGGCAGCTTGAGCCAAGTGGGTGGCAGTGGCTGGAGAAGGAATTTATTTGAAAGCAGTTTGGAGGTAGAACCACTGTGTGGGAGGAGCCAGGAGCAGAGAGGGCTGGGGGTATGAGCATACTAGGGTAGATGGTGGCGCTGTGCTTACTGAGACGGGAAAGATGCCAAGGCATGTGTTTAGGAGGAGGGGATCAAGAGCTTGGACTGGAAGTTTTCACTTGAGGTTCCTGTCAGACCACCACGTGAAGAGACACACGAGTCTGCGGCTCAGGCTCAGGAGACAGCTCCAGCTGGAGAGAACAGTTCAGAAAGCCACCAGCCAGAGAAGGGATTTAGAGCTGTGGGACCTTATCAGGTAACCCGGGGAAGATGTGTAGATAGGAAGTGCAGTAGAGGACCCAAAACAGAGTCCTGGGGCCCTCTGACGAGAGGGTTAAAGAAGGAGCCGGCAAGGGTGATTGAGAATTACCTGCCTTGTAGGAACGACCAAAAACCAAGAGTATGGGGTCCCTGCAGCCAAGGCAGAAAGGCATTGTGGGAAAGGCGTAAGAGGCACTGGTTAAGGCATATGCTGTTAAAAGCAAAATATGTTGCCAGGCACGGTGACTCATGCCTGTAATCCCAACACTGAGAGGCTGAGGCTGGAAGATTGCTTGAGGCCAGGAGTTCAAGGCCAGTCTGGGCAACCGTAGCAAGACCTCCGTCTGTACAATTTTTTTTTTTTTAAGGTAGAATAATGTGGGGATAGTCCACTACATTCAGCAGTGGTGGTGACCCTGGCATAACTGCTACAGCAGAATAGGGAGGACAGAGCCTGCTGGAGCACATTGAGGAATGAACTCCCAGGAGGTCAGGATAAAGGGTAAATAGCTCTGTTTTGCTGTGAAGAAAGTGGAGATGAATGGACGATAACTGCAGAGAGAGGTGGGGTTGAGAGGTTCGCTTTTGCTCGCAGGTAGTGGTGGTTTCTAAGATGGGAGATACTGGAATAGAATGACGGGCTGGTGAGAGTGATCCAGCAGAGAAAGAGAATGATTTAGGGAAGGGCTAGCTCGAGAGGTGGGGAGGGTTAGATAGAGCTGAAGGTTAGTGGCGAGACTGGCCTTTGATAGGACTCTTCCATTACAACAGGAGAAGACTTGGCAATGTGGGTTAGATGTCGGGTAGACCCATGGTGATTGGGGTGGAAAGATTAGGGAGCTATCTGAATACTTCTGGGTTTTTGTTTTCTGTTTTTTTGTTTTGTTTTTTTTCTCTTGAGACAGTCTCGCTCTGTCACCCAGGCTGGAGTGCAGTGGCCCGATCTCGGCTCACCGCAACCTCCACCTCCCGGGTTCAAGCGATTCTCCTTCCTCAGCCTGCCAAGTAGCTGGGACTACAGGCGCCTGCCACCACGCCCAGCTAATTTTTGTATTTTTAGTAGAGATGGGTTTCACCATATTGACCAGGCTGGTCTCGTACTCCTGACCTCGTGATCCACCCGCCTCAGGCTCCCGAAGTGCTGGGATTACAGGCGTGGGCCACCGCACCTGGCTGGTACTTCTGTGGTTTTGTTTGGTTTTTTGTTTTTGTTTTTTCAGTTAAGTATTACCTCCTTGTTATGGATGAGAAACGACTTGGAGGGATCAGCTATTTTGTCCAAGTCCAGATGCCTATTAAGTGGCTGAGCTGGATTTGCTGACTCCAAGGCCTCTAAGCGTCTGGATCACCTTTTTGCTGTTCCTTCCCCTCTGATGCAAAGCCCAATGCCTTGAGCACCCTGAGTGCCCAATCATTGTTGAGTAAGTTCTCCTAAGTAGCCAGTCCTCGGGTGCAGCTAAACTTTCCATTGTAATTGTACCTGTTTGCGGTTCTGTGTTAGTCATGCCATAAGGGGAAGGAAGATAAATGCCAGGGACTCTGGAATTTCCTTTTTATGTTTTCATATTTCCAGTTGCTGTTTCCTTTCACAGCAGCCTGGCAGAAGAGAAACCTGCCACTGACCCCCATCGGTGCACAGCAGGTGGAGAAAGAGCAGAAGGTCCCAGTAGGACCAGAACAGGCAAGGGCCACGGGTCAGTTAGACTGGTCAGGCCCACAGCATCCCTCCCCTTCCTCAGCCTCCAGCACCCTCTTCTTTTATTATGAAAATGGTTGCAGCCCTGAATCTGACTGGAGGGAACTGTCCTTAGGCTCCCAGCACAGGGACAGTCCTTCCAACTCTTGTCAGCAGAGCAGTGTTGGTGCCCAGTGCTGAGAAACCTCCACTCCAGCTTAGTCTGGAGCCTGCCAAAGGGACCCCCCACCCAATGCCCTACCCTGGCTGACTCTTCACCACTGTACCCTGCAGTAGATGCCTCGGTATGTGTTGGTTCAGATTAAACTCACTTCTTTACTCAGCAAGAGTGATTAGGGAAATTTTCCCATCTTATTATTCATGTATTTGGCATGAACAGCGATCTAGAGTTTTCCTTTGGACTCAATCAACTCTTTTGCATGGTTGACTTGCTCCAAAGGTACAAGTCTTGCTAAAGGAATTTTGCTTCTAAGCAGTGTTCTTCAGGTGCAGAGGGATTCTGTTCTTGGCCTAAAACAGGATTTCTTTTTCATCAACATATTTTGCATGTAAGTTCTTAGTCACTCTTTTTTATTGAGACTTTTATCGGGCACGGGGAGTGGGTTTGACCGTCAAATTTGTTTGACTGTCAAATTTCTCTGGCCGAAATCGTCCTTGCTCAATACTAACTAACGCTGCAGTATTTCTCCCCAAGAACTCCAGGCAGACTTCCTGCTTTGCATGTGGCTTGTTCAAATTGGAGAATGAGCAGCAGAAGTGCCAACCCCAGAGCCCAGCTGCAGGGACAGCGAAGCACCCACGCATTGAATGGGACACACACTGAGCATATGTGAAAACCAGTTTGCTCACATTCTGCACCAGGCGACGTGTGCAGACACAGAAGGACTCTGGTTTTGGAGTCCCACACCCACTGATACTGCATTCGCCACCCTGCTGTGCTGCTGCCAGCGCCTGGACCCCACCCGGGCCCAGCTGTCAGTGGGCCGTGCATTTGGGAGAAGTTCCAGGGGTGCTGCAGGCAGCCTCAGCCACAAGTTCCTGCTGCTGCCGTCTCATATCGGCTACCAAATCTGGCCACCTGTCTCCATGCCCCATTCCCACTCCTGAGGGCGGAGGCCACGCCTTGCCAGGACCATTGCACCAGCCTGTTAGTTAGCCCCCTTGCTGCCTATATGGGTCCCTGCTCCCTTACCCATTCTGCGGCAAGAAAGATTTTTCTAAATCACAAGTCTTACCATGTGATTCTCCTGCTTCATTGTCCAGAGGCTTCCTATTCTCTAGTCTGAACTGCTTCATGGAGTGAGAGAGGGGCTTCTTGAGATTGTGCATCCAGTCATCTGAGAATTTTTTGTTTTTTTTCAGACAGGGTCTTGCTCTGTTGCCCAGGCTGCAGTATGTGGTATGATCACAGCTCACTACAGCCTTGACCTCCCAGGCTCAAGGATTCTCCTGCCTCAGCCTCCCAAGTAGCTGGGACCACAGGCGTACACCACCAAACCGGGCTAATTTGTTGATTTGTTTTTGTAGAAACAAGGTCTCACCATGTTGCCCAGGCTAGTCTCAAAGCCCTGAGCTCAAGCGAGACTCCAGCCTCAGCCTCCTAAAGTACTAGGATTACAGGCATGAACCACCTTGCCCAGCCACCTGGGGATCTTAACATGAAGATTCTGATTCAATAAATCTGCAATTCGGCATTTCTAACAAGCTTCCCGGGAACACCAGTGCTGCCGGTCTTCGTGCTACACTTTGAGGAGTGGGGAACTGAAGGGCACCTGCTTGCCCTGGTCTAATTTCTTGCCACTTGCCTAACTCTGTTCCAGCCATGCTTCAGTTATTCCAGTTCCCAAAGTGCATCCTACTTTCGCTCACCGCAAACAGGCTGGCCTCCCTCCCCAGAGCACTCTCACCCTGGCCCGGCTGCTCCTACAGGATTGGAGATGGCACTTCCCTTAGAAGCCTTCCCTGATTCTCTAAGCCCAGGAAACAAACGGCATGTTTGTGGCCTGGGTGATAATGATCTTTATGCTCAATGACAAGGGGTGAGACAGCTGGCCTGTGAGGTGCAGGGGAGCAGCCAGAGGTTTCGTTCTAGAGCAGGTTCTGTGAAGAAGGTTCCTGCATCGCCTGGGAGGCATGTCTGCCAGGTACCGTCTGCTGAGTCCATTCCTGCCTGAGCAGTAAGGGCGGCTGAGGTCAGGACACTGGCCGAACAAGATCAGCCTCACAGCGGTGTGTACTCTCAGGTCAACCAAAAGTGCTGTCAGAGTGAGCATGTTCATTACAGAGGTGAAAACCTTTTTCAGAAAGTTCTTTTCCAACCACAGCTTGAGGGAGAGTTATAGACATAAGATTCGACTGTAGACGTTTTCTTTCTTACTTTTCTGTCCTTATTTTCCTTAAAAACAAAAACACTTTTTCTCTGGGATGTCCTTCCATTTTCTCTTTCTCGGGTTTTTTACATCCGTTTCAGTTGTAAAGTTATTGCTTATGCAGGTTGGAAGTCTGCCATTCCTTGGCTAAAGAAATCCTGAATTTTGCTAGCATGCTCCTGCCAGGGTCCCAGCACCAGACTCTCCTGGCCCTTTGGGGAGCTGAGAATGGAATCTGAAGCATGAGACATTGCATGGTCATGATGTACTGGCCAGACCTATTTAGCCGTGTGATCGCAGCTTGGGTAGGAGCAGTGCCAGTTAGTTCTGGAAAAAGTAAAACAACATTAGTTACACAGCAAGTAAGTTCAGCAGCCGGGTAACAGCACCCAGGAAATGCTGAAAAGCATGTGACATAGGAAGAGATCTAACGTCATTGTTGTTTGCTACAAAAAATCTTTCTGCCCTCTAACTGTAAAAGGCGAGGAGTACTTCCTTTCTGGATTTTATTTCCTCTTTTTCTTAAAGAGAACATCCAAGAGAAAGTATTTTCCTCTGCTCCCCCATCTCTGCCCTCCTGGGATGTGTTAAGTCTGTTTTGCAGTGTCATAGTTACAGAGGTTGAACAATGGGTCTGCTTAAAACAGATAACAACTTCATTAAACTGCCAAGTTGAGTGAGATGTTCCTGTGTACCCAATAATTAGTAAGTGCTGTAGGAAGTTATATAAGAAAGTGGGAAAATTTGAGACATCAGTTCTTTTCCTCTCCATCATAGAAAATCATACTTTGCCTTATGGGAAATGGACAGGAATGGATCAAATAAATTGTGGAAGAATATCATTTATGTGAAAGGGGAAAAGGATTAAGCAAGCGCAGCTAAAATGTATAGTCTTATTCATCTTCTTGAACTGACTTTGAAGCAGTATTCACCATGTCTGAAAGTGAGGAGCTCTGTGCTCCAATGACATCGTCAAATCTCCAGGCCCTTTCTTCATCTGCCCCCTAGTGGACCCAGTGCTGAAAAGAAAATTCAACAGAAGAGCTCCCTGGAGAAAAGCTAAGTCCAGTAAGAAATGGCGTCCTTCTGTGTATCCAGGGGCCCCCACATTCTTCTCTTATCTTCATGAGTACCCTGTAAGATAGAAAATAATACTCTCACTTAAAATCAAACGAATGAGGCCAGGCACGGTGGCGGACACCTGTCATCCCAGCACCTTGGGAGGCCAAGGTAGGTGGATCTCTTGAGCCCAGGAGTTTGGGACCAGCCTGGGCAACATGGCGAAACCCTGTCTCTACGAAAAACACAAAAATTAGCCAGGTGTGGTGGCATGTGCCTGTAATCCCAGCTACTCAGGAGGCTGAGGCAGGAGGATCGCTTGAGCCCAGGAATTTGAGAATGTAGTGAGCTATGAAGTCACCACAGCACTCCAGCTTGGACAACAGAGTGAGACCCTTGTCTCAATCCAATCAATCAATCAAAATCAAACTAACAATTCCAAAACATGGAACTCACATATACATCAACCTCCTCACAGGGAACATATATTTCCACATGGAAGTGTCCAGGCCCAAGCACTCAGTTTATCCCAAGCCTCCCAAAAGTTTTGTCATTATTTTCTATAGTTTGTATAATAAAATCAACAGGTTTTTTTTTTTCCATTTCCCAAATATGAAAGCATATAACTTAAGGACCTGCTACCTATGTCCTCCAGTGTCCTGAAGCCTCTGGTCCTCTGGTGTCCCTGAAGTTCCTTGCAGTTGCTCACATTGTTCCAGATCACCTCTAGGACTCCTGACCCCGCTGCCTCCACTCCTGCGTTTTCAGCCCATCCCTTCTAATAAGCATGCTTCACCCACCCTGAACACTAGCTCGTTAATGGCAGTGCATACACACAGGTCTGCAGCAACTTCAGTTCTCGCTTCCTCCGAGGAAAGAATTTGACCAAGGGGCACAAGGCAGAGTGAGAGACGGAGCCAACTTTTAGAGCCCAGTGAAAGTTTATTTAAAAGTTTTAGAGCAGGAACAAAAGGAAGTACACTTGGAAGAGGGCCAAGCGGGGACAGGAGAGAGTCAAGTGTTGTGTGGCCTTTGACTTGGGGTCTTATACGTTAGCATGCTTTGAGGGAGGGGGCATGTTACCTGTCCCCAGATTCTTCCCTTGGGGAGGGCTGTCCTGAAGGGCAGTGGCCTGCCAGCACTTGGGAGGGGCCACAAACGCAGTGTTTACCGAGGCTGTGCACATGCGCAGTTGAGGCGTTCTCCCGTCTACCAGCTAAACGCCATCATTTTGCCTCTCACCGCGTTTGCTTGAGCTCACTCACCCAAATCCTTGGATCTTATCGGGAAGCTGCTAATCACCAGCTTCAGATGCTTTCCTGGTTGTAGAGGCCCTCTCCTGCCCTGCTCACGTCTGCTCGACTACCTTGCTAACGATCCTTCCTTCCTCACCGCCCCTTAGACACAGAAGGCTGTGGAGTTTAGCAAACTTTACTGACGGTTAACTGGTGGAAAGAGACCAGCACAACACAGGCACCATCTTAAAATGGAAAATACTGGCCATGGCTTCCCTAAAAAGTAACCCGTCTTTCTCCTTGCGGGGAGTTTCTTTCCTGATTGGTTGGAATCTGCTGGGCACCTCCTCTCCCCTCTACACACCCTTCTCCCCTATGACCAGCCTCCAGCCCCCACATTTATATCGAGGGCTTATGATGAGCCTTTGTGTTCTCTTCCTGCCACTCCAAACCAGGCTCCCCACCTGGCTTTCTATATCTAGAAACTCGCAGAGATGCTGTGGTTTCCATCCTCAACACCACAAATCACTACAGAAACTCCGAGATGGCTCTTCTGGGTCAGAATCGTAGGTAGGGCTCTCACACAACCTCTGCTCAGGGCACCCCGGGAGTCTCCTTCCTGTCATAGCATCCACTGGCTTTATCAGGTTACCCCGCCCCAGGCATCCTAGTAGACCCCCTTCCCTCTGCCCTCCCCTCACCCAAGCTGAGAATCATTGCCCTAAGCTGACAGTCTAACTGCGGAAGCAGCATGGAACAAAGGCAGGAGTGGGTTGGAATCCAGCTTCCCTATGAACAGCTCTACAACCCTGCGCAAGTTTCTGTCATGGATGTATCTGTCTCCGCAGCATGCATTTCCCCCTTTCCCAATTTATAGCCGGCTCCCCGCCACTCCAGTTCCAGCCGGAATCCAGGTGGTGCCAGGAAGCAAATGAGTGTATTCCATTTCCCTGGCCACAGGGATTGGTTCAGGGGCAGTGTGATGGTTAATGTTAGGTGTCAACTTGGCTATGCTATGGTGCCGAGTTGTTTGGTCAAACACCAGTCTAGGTACTGCCACGAAGGCGTTTTTTAGGCGTGATTACTATTTAAATCAGTAGGCTTTTACTGAAGCACATTACCCTCCATAATGTGGGTGGGCCTCATGCAATCTGTTGAAGGCCTTAAGACTGAGGTTTCCTGAAGAAGGAATTCTCCTCAATCCTGCCACACAGACCCTCTGCCTGGGTTTGCAGACTGTTTGGCCTGCTTTGTGGATTTTGGACTCATGATGGCAACATCAACTCTTACCTGAGTTTCCAGCCTGTGCGCCTGTTCCCAGAGATTGCAGACTTGCCAGCTTCCACTTTCGCATGAGCCAGTTCTTAAAATCTCTCCCTGCTGTCCCCGTATGTACATTGGTTCTGCTTCTCTGGAGAGCCCTAATACAGGTAGGCGCGGCAGCCCTTTTTCTGGGAAGGCTGGGAGATACGGAGTCTCTTTCTCTGAATGGTGGAATTCAGACAGACATGGAATAGCTGCCGGGTTTCAAGCTCTGGACCAGGCTCCCAGGAGCTCACGCAGGCAGCACCACTTGCTGTCACTGGGACCGCTCCCTGGGATCCTCCGCTGAGACGTGGGATTACAGTGCCTACTGCAGAGGGTAATTGAGAGGATTACATGAGTCAACAGATACTAATCACTCAGGACAACGCCTGCATCATAAGTGCTCGGTAAATCCAGAAGGAAGAGGGAAAACAGAAGACCTGGCCCCTGGAAAAGTCGACGTACAAGGCGGGCAAGCAAAAGGACTCAGAGCCCTGCCGGTTTCTCAAACCTCTCCATCCAACTCAGCTGGACACTCATTCTACCTCTGGACGTTTCAGTGACTCAGGGCCCTGCCCGCTTCTCAAACCTCTCCATCCAACTCCGCTGCACACTCATTCTAACCCTGGACGTTTCAGTGATGCACGCTCCTGATTTTCTTTTATTATTTACATGTATTTGGGTTGAGCGTTTGTTATTTCCACCCAGAGTGCTGAACCCCTTCTTGTTTTGACTGGGTAGTTTCTTTTTTCAGACCCGCAAGCACAAAAGGTTTGACTACACCCCCTTTCCTAGAAAACGGAGCTTCTCACTCACTCTCTTAAGGGCAACTACTTTTAGTGGCTCCAGGAACTTATGTCTACCCACCCACAGGGAACTACCTTTAATACCTTACAGGTGATTCCCTTCTATGGCAGTTGCCCACATGATTTCCAGGTAAACAAGCATTTCACTGAAGAGGAAATAGGAATGGCCTATAAGCAGTAAAAAAGATGATCAACTTACAGGAAATGCAAACCAAAACCCAACAGGATGCCCATATGGAAACCCATTTTAACTCACTGGATAAACAATGTAAAAGTCTTTAAAATGCTGAATATTGATAGTATTTGAAGCCAGTGGGGAGGTGTAAACTGTATGATCTACAACATGTAAACACTGGTATTATCATGGAAAGCTGTACTCTGTATCCTACATAGCAGTAATATCCCTACTGAATCTATCCCTAGAGAAGCTCTTAGACATGTCCCCTGCAAACCTCCTATAAGAGTGTTCAGTGCTGTATTGTTGGTAACAGCAGAGTACTGCAAACAACTGATACACCCACACACAAGAGAACAGATAAATAAAATATGGAGTATTTACTTATGCATTCCAAAGACTGAACATAAATGAACTGCAGCTACATGCAGATTTAGATGCAACTGCGGATACATCTAACAGTAACAGATTTATATGAGGACGCAAAGGCATTAAGAATGATACAATGGACTTTGAGGACTTAGGGGGAAGAGTGGGATGGGGGCAAAGGATAAAACACAACATATATGGTGCAGTGGGGTGATGGATGCACCAGGATCTTACAAATCACCATAAAGAACTTACTCGGCCAGGCGCAGTGGCTCACGTCTGTAATCCCAGCACTTTGGGAGGCTGAGGCAGGTGGATCCCGAGGTCAGGAGATCAAGACCATCCTGTCTAACACGGTGAAACCCCGTCTCTACTAAAAAATATATATTAAAAAAATAGCTGGGCGTGGTGGCGGGCGCCTGTAGTCCCAGCTACTCGGGAGGCTGAGGCAGGAGAATGGCATGAACCCGGGAGGTGGAGCTTGCAGTGAGCCAAGATTGGGCCACTGCACTCCAGCCTGGGAGACAGAGCGAGGCTCCGTCTCAAAAAAAAAAAAAAGAAAAGAAAAAAAGAACTTACTTATGTAACCAAATAGCACCTGCACCCCAATAATTTATGGAAAAATAAAATAAAAAATAAAAGCAATAGCTTTAGTAAGAAAGGACATTTGCAGAATACCTACCAAATATCATATAAAGTTTAGAAACATGCAATAATCAATACATTATTTGGGGCTATATCAAGGTAGAAAACCACAGGAATGATACACATAAAATTAGAACAGTGGTTATTCTCTGGAGGAGGAGGGTGCCATTCAGAGGGGTACCCAAGAGTTATGTATAATAATGATTCATATCCCCATCCAGTGCTGGTTACACGGATGTTTGTTTTTATCCTTACATTACACGTTATATTCTTTTATATGTATGAAACGTAATTTTTTATCATAGTAAAATATACACAACAAAATTTAGCATTTTAACCGTTTGTAAGTTTACAGTTCTGTGGCATCAAGTACGTTCATCTTGTGCATCCATCCACCACTATTTCCAAAACGTTTTCATCATCCCAAACTGCTGTTGGTATCATATCCAAGAAATCATACCACCAAGTCCAATGTTATGAAGCTTTTGCTCTGTTTTCTTCTAAGAGTTTTAATTTTAGCCTTTATATATAGGTGTTTGATCCATTTTGCGTTAATTTTTATACGCGGTGTAAGGTAAGGGTTCAATTTCATTCTTCTGCATTACACATTTTTAAACAAACAAAATAAAAGAACAAAAGGAACCCTGACCATTTACAAATGAAGGTGCTGGGATAGAGGTAAAGTAACATGCTAAGCTCAGACAGCTGATAAAGGCAGCAGGGGCTGCAAGCCAAATCCTGTGGGTCTGTCAAGACCACTGCGGCCTCAGCGGCACCAGCTGCGAACGCTGGTCTGCGCCCACCCACTTACCTGCCCACAGGCTCAAGGACACTAGCTCCTCCCCTTTCCCCACCCACAGGGGGCGGTCCCACGTGGCTCTGGGGCTTTCGGGCTCTGGAAAACTGGGGATGCGGGTGGGAGGAAAGCCCGGAAAACTTTGGCGTGACATGGACCGTAGGCAACTGGTTGTGCGGCATGGACTTCAGTTCCGTTGCGGTGTGATAGCCAGGCCCAGTTTTCCCTCGCGCTCCAAGGCGGGGAGGAGCCCGGGGCCCGCTCAGGAAGTTCTGCGCATGCGCGCGTGCTCGGCCCGGATTGGCTGCTCGGAGCGGCGAGGGGCTTGGCGGGAGCTTCCAGTCGCTCGGGAGCGGAGGGCGGCACCATGGCTCCGCGGGGGAGGCATCGGCGGTCGCGGCCTCACAGGCCTGAGGGGTAAGTACTGCCGACCCTCAGAGCGCGGGGCCGGAGACCAGCTTGAACTGCTTCCTCGCCTGCCGCGGTTTGCGCCTCCCGGCGCTGTTCGTGCTCCACTGTGGAGCTCGCCCGAGTGGCCAGTCGCCCGGGTCCCGGCTTTCTCGTCAGACTAGTGGGGATAAGAGTGATTCCCACCCGCACGGGCCTAACACTGCCTGGCGGGCGGGAAGACGTTAGCCAGTGTCGTGTCGTTTTGTGGGGGGCAGTCGTGCCGTCCAGAGTAGTGAGTGTCGAAGTGTTAGCTTGAAAGCAAAACATTCAGCGAATACTTGTTGCCTGCGATTTGGCAGACTTTAATGTGAGTGGAGTTTACTCTCCGGGAATCAGTTTTCTTATTTTGAAGACGCTGGTGTTTTCGGACTGCAAACCACAGACCGGAGCACAAGCGTGGCTGGGGGAGCGAGCTGCCGCCGGCCTTTCTTCAGGGTGGGTCGAGCGGTTGTTGTTTATCAAAGCCAGCGCGCGTTTGGTCGGTTAGCAAGACGCGCTCTAGAATGCTGGTCGCTGATTGGTTGGCGAATGGCCATCCAAGGCCCGGCCTGGATCTGGCGGGAAGGGTCTCGGCTCGCTGCAGACCGTGCACAAAACCGTGCGCCAAGACGGTCTGAAGACAACAGGAGTTCCCCCGGGCGGGGAAGGCTGCCTGGAGAAGGTGGTGCTGGCAGGTGCGGGGTTAGGGTGGAAAGCTGGAGCAGGACACCGCAGGTAGGTGGGGAAACCGAGACCAGACTCCTGGGGCCAGTGGAGAAGAGGATTAGAAAAGAATGTCAGCCTTGAATATCAGCTGAAAAGAGTTGATCCGAAAGGCTAGTGGTTTTTGTTGTCTTTATTTTTATTTTTTTAACTTTTGGGGGGTTTGAGACTCATGAAATCTGTTCAGGCCTCCTCCCAGAACACACTAATGCACATACAACAGAATTTTTTTTTTTTTTTTTTTGAGCCGGAATTTCACTCTAGCCCAGGCTGGAGTGCAGTGGCGCAACCTCCGCCTCCCAGGTTCAAGCGATTCTCCTGCCTCAGCCTCCACAGTAGCTGGGATTACAGGCGTGAGCCACCACGTCCAGCTCATTTGTGTATTTTTAGTAGAAATGGGGTCTCACCATGTTGGCCAGGATGGTCTCGATTTCCTGACCTCATGATCCGCCCGCCTTGACTTCTCAGAGCGCTGGGATTACAGGCGGGAGCCACCGCACCTGGCCCAGAAATTTTACCTGTGGGTTGTCACAGAGGTTTCTATCTCTCAGAAGCCCCACCTTGACTGCAACCTAAGGCAAGGAGGAACCTTGACTTTTTTCCCCCTCCAAGAAAGGACAAGACAGCTCAAAGAGTTTAGATGAAGAAGTTTATGTGGTCTAGTTTTTGTTGTGTTTCTGTTACTTGGCTTTGTGACCCTTGATAAGTCACTTAAATTTTAGGAACCCCGGAATCATCATCTATAAAATTGCCATAAAACCAGTACTTGTCCTACCTTCTTCCTTAGGTTTCATGAACTAAGTAAATAAATCATGAACTTGTTAGAAATGCAGAGTCCCAGGCCACGCCCCAGAGGGACTGAATCATACACTCCTGGGGTGGTGCGGAGCAACCTGTTTCACAAGCCCTGCTGAGAATGTTGATGACACTCCAGTCTGGGAACCACCGCTCTGAACAGTTTTCTAACTTTTTTTTTTTAAACTGTGATTCACAGTAATGATGTTTTACATCACACTTAGTACACATGGGCACACATCCACACATAACAAAACAAAAGGCTTATGAACATAGTATATCCAGTGCAATGTTTCATTTTATATTTTCCTTTTGTTTGTTTGTTTTTTTAAAATGCTGGCCTGGCAATCTTAAAAGGACATTATAGGACAATTGATGTGATTTGGGTATGGACTGTAGATTAGATTATGGTATCAGTGTTAAATTCCTTGATTTTAGAAATTGTACCATGAATATGCAGGATGATGCCCTCCTAGGAAAGACATACTATGGTATTTAGGGGTGGAGGTGCACAGTGTCTCCAGTCACACGCACACGCGCGCACGCACACAGCAAATGAGTAAAGGGCATACAGAAGGTCCTTGTACTGTTTGCAACTTTTCTGTGAGCTTGAAATGATATCAAATAAAAGGATACTAAAACATTGGTTTAGACTCACTAAGCTGATTTTGCTATCTACAAATGAGAAAAATATGGCTACAATCTGCATGGCATATTTTAAAGTCAGGAATTATGTACTGTATTATTCCAGAGTATCCCCCCGTACCCTTGTATGATGCCTGGTTGGTGGAGGATAGTCTGTACATATTCACTGACTCCTGGCACTATTAGTAATAATAATATATAATTCCTGCCACTGTTATTTCTCGTTTTTATTCTAGTCACCATTGTTACATCTGTTTCCTTGAAGCTTGTTGAAGATATATATACAACTTTATCGTTTAAAGCTATGGCCCAACTGAGAGAGTGTGAAGGGAGGTCAAGGGCAGGCCCTGGATTTGAACTGATGTAAATTTTAATGCAGGCTTGTCTCCCTCCTGGCTCCGTGTTGCTGTGGGCAAGCATACATCTGTAACATGGGATTCACTTCTACCTTATAGGACTATTAGAATTAAATGAGAAAAGGACATATGAGAGCCAGGCACAGGATGGAGCAGGTGTCCGGACTTAGCATTAGCCTACCTCCCCTTGTTGTTCAGCTCTGCAGAGAAAGTCAATCACTGCTGATTGATTAAGGCCTCAGGGAAAAAGTTAACAGCAAGATTCCAACTTTTCCATGTCCCTGAGGGGGAGAGGTATGTTATTTTATAACATTGGTGATAGGATTTGACCTATAAAAAATAAATTTGTGGAATATGGGTTCTTTTTTTTTTTTTTGTAAAAATGTGTGGAAAGGATCATAACTATGGTGTTTCCTCAGTTATTTTAACTATTTCATAACTCTTGTGGGTTTTTTTTTTTTGCTGTTTAATAGTGCAAGACGTTCGAAGAACACTTTAGAAAGAACACATTCCGTGAAAGATGTAAGTTATCTTTTTGTGTTGTAGTTTTCTCAAAATTAACAGTACAAAATAACATTTTTTGAGTACCTCAGTTTTGTAGACTTCACTTGGCAAGTTCAATGTTTCTTGTAGTGAAAAAGTGTGTTCATTTTCCTCACACTTTTTCCAGTATAGTGGATAAAATGACTTCTGTTAATGTTTTAGAATTTCCTTTATTTCTGAGCCTAGGTTGGTTTTATTTTCGTTTAGATAATTGGCTTCATGTAAAAATTGTACAATGCTGTCAACTTTTTTCACTTAAAGCCATTTCTCGTTGTACTTTTCAAGAATTGTTTATGATTTCATGATACTCCACTTAGTTCACATTACAGGTTTACTTTTCTTTAGAGTCCTAGAATAAATGTATGTGAAAAGTGTGTACATTTCTTTAATGTTCTTGATTGCTAATTCCAATATTTTTTCCAGTGGCTTGTGTGATTGGCATTGTAATCTCACATTAACAGTGTATGACAGTGCCAGGCACCCTGGAAGGAGTTACTTCTGCTTGTTCTGCCCTGAGCTTTCTTTGTCCTGCATAGTCCTTAACTCCAGCCTGAAGAGGATAGCTCTCTTCCCCTCTGGGAAACCCTGGGATCACCCTGCAGGATTTTGCTCAACGCTCTGCTCCCACCCCAGCATTACTTCGCGGGTTCTTTGGGTGGGTTTCTCTCAGTTGTCCTGCCTTGCCCCTGCCATTAGTAGCCAAAGTCCAGTGTGCATCGGAGGGATTTATCTAAGCTCCAGCCTTAGCTGGAAGCCCAGAGTTCCTGGAATGGATTCAGCTTTCCTGGCCTTCCCTCTGCAAGGCAGTGCCTTACATGTGGAGGCCCCCTATGCCTTGGGAGGAGCTGGAAGACCTGCCAGCTCTCTTTGCATTCCACCCACAAGCACTCCAGGAATGATTCTTTTACTGGGGGCATCTGAATGGTCAAGTTTGTATATGGTTTGCCAATTTTATTTTACCTCCTTTATACCTGCCAGAATTTTCTTATTTTCGTATCTGTTAATACTACCCTTCCACATTTTCCGGAACTACCATGAAAGTTTTTCTCATTTTATATATGTTTTCATGTTTCATTAGATTTGGGGTAGCAGACTTCATGGGCATATCAGTATATTGAACTGTAAACCCTGGTGTCCTTTAGTCAGGAGTTGTTAACCCATGTGTACCCTTAAAACTGTTTATGAACTTTTGGGTATATGGGCATATTTCCGGAGATAGGACCCATCACTTTCCCTAGGTCAGAGGTGTAGGCAAACTGGTCCATGGGCCAGATCTAGCCTGCCACCTGTTTTTGTATATCCCTGCAAGCTAAGAATGGTTTTTACATTTTTTAATGGTTGAAATAAAATGAAAAGACTATGTCATAACATGTGAACATGATATTAAATTCAAATTGCAGTGTTTAAAAGTCAAATTGTATTGGAACACAGCCATGCTCATTCTTTTCTGTGTGGTTACTGTCGTCATTCACATGACAGCGGTTGAGTTAGTAGTCAAAAGAGAAACCTTATGGCCTGCAAAGCCTAAAATAATTTACTTTCTGGTCCTTTATAGAAAAAGTTTGCCAATCCTTGCCTTAGGTTATCAAAAGAGTCTGTGTCCCCAAAAAGTGTTAGCTTGCTTCTTTCTTTTTATTTTACCTGAAACATCGTAATTGTACACATTTGTGGGGTATAATTTGATCTTGCCATACGTGTCTATGTTGTATAATGACCCAATCGGGGTAGGTAGTGAATCCATCACCCCATGCTTAAGGATTGCTTCCTTAGGCAGCAGTGATTACAAGAATATTCTTGCTGCATAAATCAGCCTATTGTTCTTTGTGAGAGCCAACTCAGTAACTTCAACTTCATTCACTTTTAGAAAGCTGGTCAAAAGTGCAAGCCTATTGACGTGTTCGACTTTCCTGATAATTCTGATGTCTCAAGCATTGGCAGGCTGGGTGAAAATGAGAAAGATGAAGAACCTGATGAGACCTTTGGTTAGTACTTTAAATCTTTATCCTAACATAACTCTAAAGCAACAACATTTAGGCCAGATATAATAAAAATTAGAAATATCTTCAAATATAAAAATTAGTTGCCTGCATGTAAATATAATGTTCTCTGGGGAGTACTTGATAATTTGAATTAATTTTTCTCACGTCTAGGTACATGGAAACTAAGAACATTATCAAAGTGGTGGCACTCTTCTAGTGGTATTCGTTAACAATCCAGTCACATGAGGACACTTACTATAGTACTCTGTAACAAGAGGAACATAGAATACATTTCTCACTTCATTCTGCCATTTGATAGAGCCATTAATTTAGGGAGGAGAAGAGTATGGGTAATTTTCCTTTGTCCTAAACTCATGGAGGCAGGGGGTGCTTTGGGAGAGCCAGTGGGAGAGTTTCACCTGTGTTCCTTTGGCGTATGAGGTAAAAGATCAGTACCTGGCTGGCCAGGAGTGTGTGAGTTGTCAGGGTGGGCTGCTTGTGTCACTGGGCACTCCAGAGGCCAGAAATGACAGAGAAAATGCCATGTGCCCCCACATCTAGAACTGTAGTAGTCAGGCATTTTTGCTGGAATAAGTTTTAAGAGAATTTTGAAGGCTTTGGTTTAATTTTTTGTTAATAAAAGAAAATATTATACATTTTATAAGGTGAAATACATTCACCAGAATAATGTCTTTTATTATGACTTGATAAAAATGTCCTATTTGTCTAAAATCTAAATCTAAAAGATCTGAACCTAAAACCCCATAATTTAAAAAATGGAAATGAATTCACATACCATAAAATTCACCCTTTTAAAGTGTACACATCATTGGTTTTTAGTTTATTCACAAGGTTGTACAACTGTCTGCATTATCTAGTTCCAGAAAATTGTTATCATCCTGTAGAGAACCCTGTACCCATGAGTGGTCACTCCCTCTTCCCCCTTCCTTCAGGCCCCTGGCAGCCATGAATCTCCTTTCTGTCTGCAGATTTGCCATTTCTGTACATATCAGTGGAATCCTAGACTCTGGTCCTTTGTGACTGGCTTCTTTTACTTAGTTTGTGTTTTCAGAGTTTATCCATGTTGTAGTGTGTATCTGCTTCATTCCTACACGTTTTTATAGCTCAGCAATACTCCATTGTTTGAATATACCGCAACTTGTTATCCATTTATCAGTTACATTTAGGTGGTTTCTATTTTTTGGCCACTATGAATAATGCTGCCATGAACATTTGTGTATGAGTTTTTGTGTGGGCTTTTTTCACTTCTCTTGGGCATATGGTGGGAGCAGAATTGCTGAGTCCTACGGTAATTCTATTTTTAACTTTTTAAGGAACTGTTTTACAAAGCAGCTACATGACTTTATAATTCCATGGCAGTGTATGAGAGTTGTCGTTTCTGCACAGCTTCACTGAAACTTACCGAGTTTTTTATTCTAGCCATCCCCGCACCTCATTGTGGGTATGAGTGTATTGGTGGGGGTATGGGTGGTAAAATATAGTTTACCATTTTAACCTTTTTTAAGTGTATGAACTCTGTAGCAGATAAATACATTCACATTGTTGTGCAACCATCATCACCATCCATCTCCAGAACTTTTTCATCTTTCCTAACTGAAATGCTCTATTAAACAACTTCCCGTTCTCCCCTCCCCTCAACTCCTGGCAACCATCATTCTGCTTTCTAGGAATCTGATGTGAAAGGAAGCATACAATAGTTGGTTCTTTGGTAACTGGCTTATTTCATGTAGCATAATGTCTTTGAGGTTTATCTGTGTTGTAGCCTGAGTCAGAATTTTTTTTTTTTTTTTTTTTGGAGGCAAAGACTTGCTCTCTTACCTAGGCTGAACTGCAGTGGCACAATCTCGGCTCACTGCAACCTCCACCTCCCAGGTTCAAGCAATTCTCCCTGCCTCAGCGTCCCGAGTGGCTGGGATTCCAAGCGCTCCCCTCCCTTCCACACCACGCCTGGCTAATTTTTGTATTTTTTAGTAGAGATGGGGCTTTGCCATATTGGCCAGGCTGGCGTTGAACTCCTGACCGCAGGTGGTCCACCTACCTCGGCCTCCCAAATTGCTGGGATTACAGGCGTGAGCCACCGCGCCCAGCCAGAATTTCCTTTTTACGTTGAAGAACAGTCTGTATGTACCACATTTTATTTATCTATTCATCTGTTAATGGACCCTTGGGTTACTTCTGCTTTTTGACTGTGAATAATGCTGCTATTAATACTAACATGAGTGTATCAATAGCTGTTTGGGTCCCTGCTTTCCCCTCTTTGGGGCGTTTACCCAGAAATGGGATTGCTGGATCATATATATTTTATGTTTTCAGGAGTCACCATTTCCGCGGTGCCTGTATTCCCACCAGCAGTGCCCAAGGATTTCAGTTTCTCCACATCCTTGCCTACACTTCTTATTTTCTGGGTGTGTGTTTGTTTTTGTTTTTTAAATAATAGCTAGCCTAAGCTTAGGGTGTGAAGTACTATCTCATTATGGTTTTGATTCATATTTCCCTAATTACTAATGGTGTTCAGCACCTTTTCAGTGTGCTTATGGCTGACCATTTGCTTTTTTTCCCCTTTGACCCTCTTATACATGATTATTGGCCATTTGCATATTCTTTGAAGAAGTTTCTGTTCACCCTTTGCCCGTTTTTAAATTGGATTATTTGTCTTTTTATTGTGAAGTTGTGAGAATCCAGTTTATATGAGTGGTTATCTGTGAACATTTGGGATTGTTCTATTTCTTTTCCCCCTCTTGTTATTCACAGCAATGGAGTAAATAAATCCCTTTGCCTTGTTGAGGGCAATACAAAGTATACTACTAACTTAAAAATTGTGCAGTTGATATGTTCATTATTTAAGCAGCTGTTTAGTTGAAAAAATGTTGAAGTTTGCACTGTCGTGCTAAACTTTGAGCATGAAGAAATGGTTGCTTGGCTCTTACCAGGCCCCCTTACAGCAGTTTAGTTCTGTCACCACTGGCCACCTCTTCTTCAAGCTCTCTAACCCTGCGATAAGTCTTGGATCTCTCCTGTTACTCCTCTTTCCTGAGCACCCGCTAGGAGCATCTTTCTCCTCTTAGCATCTCTTTTCTATGCCTTTCCACCAAGTCCATTTGCTCTCCTTCTCTTGTATCTTCTTCCTCATTCAAGGTACCTTTATATGCTATCTAAAGGCTCTGGCATCCCAGAGTAAAGCAGAGAGGAAGTAAGGGAGGCCTGGAATCTCCCCAAAGGGCTTTTCATTCAAAAATACTGTATGACCGCTATATGCAGGGCACTTTGTGAGGTGACCTCTCTAGGCCTGTAGAGTTTATAGTTTAATGCAGTGGTCTCTAATGCAGAGTGTATGACACCTGACAGGGATGAGGAAAGAAAATGTTAGATTTCCGATTTATATTTTTATCTCATTAAAATTTCCCCAACCTGGGCAACATAGTGAGACCCTGTCTCTACAAATAATTTAAAAATTACCTGGGCATGGTGGCATGTGCCTGTAGTCCCAGCTATTCAGGAGGCTGAGGCAGGAGGATCGCTTGAGCTTAGGTGCTCCAGGCTGCAGTGAGCTGAGATCGCACTACTGCATTCCAGCCTGGGCAACAGCGTGAGGCCCTGTTTCAAACACCAAAAATAATTCCATATAAGTGCGGTAATAAAGGTTTATTATTCATAAATATTCATGTGTTTGTTGGTGATAGGGTTTAAAATTTTTATTGTTGAAGTGTGAGATCAAAAACATTTGGGAAGTGGCCTGTTTAATTGATTTTGATTTTGTTAGTTGAACAAAGATTGTTTTGTACTCCATTGTAAGGGAATAAACTTCAGTATTGCCCAAATAGCCAGACTTTTAAAGTTGTCTTCTTTTTTGTCTTTTGAAAGATCCTCCTTTACATAGCACAGCTATATATGCTGATGAAGAAGAATTCTCCAAACTTTGTGGACTATCTATCCCTTCAACTCCTCCAGGAAAAGAAGCAAAAATAAGGTACTGGTATATTCAAGCAATTGTTTATTCATGGTTAATGGGATTTCTGAGATAGAAGCTAATAAAAAGAAAGCGTTTTAAGATACTTTGAGCCAACTTGTTATGCTTTTTCTCAAGAGAACTGAGGCATAAAAACTTTATTAATAATTGACAATTATGATAATTATAATAGCTGTGATAACTGACAGAATTCACACCTGATTATCCTAGAAATCATGCCTAGGAAGATAGTTTAGCTTTGAGTCAAATAAGAAAGGAGGGAAAGATTTTATGAGCATAAAATTTTAGGTGATTTTTGGGAGGTCTCTTTCATTTACAAACTCTAATGATCACAAATGAGATGTTTCCTTGTATATGGTAGGTGATAATTACAAAGCAATACAAAGCCTGTTTCAGATGCATTGTTCCTGAGGCGCATTGGTTTGAGTCTTTCAGATTTATGTGAACGTATAGGTCAGGAAAATCTCTATAAAAATGATTTCATAGAGAAAACTTGGGAGCAAGTTATATAATGCAGAACTCTTCGATAACTGTAGTACTCATTTTAAGTTGTTATCTAGAGCAGCTTTTTGACTTACGGACCTCTATTGGGTAATAGGTCAGTTCTAGTTACTAAATGTATTTAGCAAGTATCAAAAGTGCAGTGTTTGTTTCTTTATTTATTTTTTTGAGATGGAATCTTGCTCTGACTCCCACACTGGAGTGCAGTGGCGTGATCTGGGCTCACTGCAAGCTCCGCCTCCCGGGTTCACGCCATTCTCCTGCCTCAGCCTCCCGAGTGGCTGGGACTACAGGCGCCCACCACCACACCCAGCTAATTTTTTTTGTATTTTTAGTAGAGACTAGTTTCACCGTGTTACCCAGGATGGTCTCGATCTCCTGACCTCATGATCCGCCCACCTTGGCCTCCCAAAGTACTGGGATTACAGACGTGAGCCACCGCGCCCGGCCAAAACTGTAGTTTTAAAACAAATATTCCAGTTGGGCAGAAATCTGAGAAGTCATTTTGAGACTGTCTATACTAGGGAAGTTTTACAGTACTTGGTTATTTTGGAGACTCACTCTGTCACCAGGCTGGAGTGCAGTGGCGCTGTCTCGGCTCACTGCAACCTCCACCTCCTCAGTTCAAGCAATTCTTCTGCCTCAGCCTCTCGAGTAGTTTGGACTACAGGCGCATGCCACCATGCCCAGCTAAATTTTTGTATTTTTTAGTAGAGATGGGGTTTCACCATGTTGGCCAGGATGGTCTTGATCTCCTGACCTCGTGATCTGCCCGCCTTGGCCTCCCAAAGTGCTAGGATTACAGGTGTTAACCACCGCTCCTGGCTGACTCCAGTTTTATATGTTACTGAAAATCAGTAGAAGTCATACATTTGGAAAACATGCACTCTAAATAGTGGTGAATGTAATTTTTAAAGAGGAATACTTTGAGTAAACATTCACATGGTTTAAAAATATAAAAAGGTGTATAGTAAGTCTTCATATCATGTCTACTATCCATCTAGCTCCTAGAACCCACTTCTTCCCTCTCCCTTATTATTTTCTCATATGTCCTTCCAGAATTTCTTGGTGCATATAAAAGTAAATATGAAACACATTTTAACCCTTTTTTTGTGTACAAAAGGCAGCATAGGTTGCTACCTAGCTTTTTTCACTTAATACATCTTAGAGATCTTTATATGTCAATACACATGGAGCTTTCTCATTGTTCTACCCTTTCAACAGCATGAGTGTTCCTTAGTGTGATTATCCAGTCCTGTATGAATGGGCAGTCAGGCTGTTTCCAGTCTGTGCTCTCACTTCCAGTGCCACTGGGAGTGCCATTTCACACTTGTGCTTGTGTATCTATAGGAGATAGTCATAAAAGTGAAATTCTGAGTCAAATGAAATGTGTTTGTCATTTTTATAGTTATTGCCACATTGCCACCAAAGTGAGATCAAACTTGGATTTTTGCCAATGTGATAGGTCAAAAATGCTATCCCAGCCTAGTTCTAATTTGTATTCTTCTTAGGAATGATTGAACAGCAATCATTTAAAAGCTCTTGAATTTGTCTTTCTGCAAACTGTTTATATCCTTTTTACTATAGTTGATGTTGGTCATTTTCTTCATGACTTCATTTAAACATTAGTGAGATGAGCCCTATGTTACAGTTTTTTTTTTTTTAACTGGTTCATCTGTCTTTTGACAAAACACCTAATGGTGGTGTTTTTTTTTCCAACATAGAAAATGTTTAGTTTTATTTAGATACGGTGATATATTTATCACTCTTAGCGTTTAGGGATTTTGAGTCATAGTTAGGAAGATGTCTCCCTTCATGTTTTCTTTTAGAACTTGTATGATTTGTATTAAAATCCTTGATCTTTTCTATTCTTGTGAGGTATAAATGCAACTTTTCTCATTGTTTTCTCATTTTTTTAAATGACTTTTAAGAGCTACTTGTTAAGTTAAAAGCAAAGTTACAATCTTTATTGGGTTGAGGTAAATTTATACATTTATTTATAAAAGCTGATCTTTATTAGTTTTGAATTTGGTTTGTTCTTGCTTTTCTAGTTCTTTAAGATGCATCATTAGGTTATTTAAAGATTTTCTTTTTTGATGTAGGCACTTACAGCTGTAAACTTCCCTCTTAGTATTGCTTTTGTGGTATCCCTTAGGCTTTGGAATGTTGTGTTTCCATTATCATTTGTCTCAAGAAATTGTTCAGCTTCCTTCTTAATCTCTTAATTGACCCACTGGTCCTTCATTAACATTTTTTCTCTGTGTGTTTGTATAACTTCCAAAATTCCTCTTGTTATTGATTTCTAGTTTTATTCCACAGGAAGATACTTGATATTTCAGTTTTTAAAAAATGTTTTAAGACTTGTTTTGTGACCTATCACATGGTCTGTACTTGAAAATGATCCATGTGCTGAGGAAAAGAATGTGTATTCTGCAGCTGTTGGATGAAATGTTCTATAAATATCTGTTAGGTCCATATGGTCTACAGTGCAGATTAAGTCTGCTGTTTCTTTATTGATCTTCTGTCTGGAAGATCTCTCCAGTGCTGAAAGTGGGGTGTTGAAGTCTCCAGCTAATGTATTGGGGTCTATCTCTCCCTTTAGCTCTAATAATACTAGCTTCATCTATCTGGGTGTTCCAATGTTGGGTGCATGTATATTTAAAATTGTTGTATCCTCTTGCTGAATTTGACCCCTTTTGTCATTACGTAGTGACCTTCTTTGTCTCTTCTTACAGTTTCTGTCTCAAAAATCTAGTTTATCTGAAATAAGTATAGCTATTCTGCCCTTTTTTTGGTTTCCATTGGCATGGAATATCTTTTTCTGTACCTTTATTTTCACTCTGTGTGTATCTTTATAGATGAAATGTGTTTCTTGTAGGCAACAAATCATTGGGTCTTTTTTCCCCCCCAATCTAGCCACTCTATGTCTTTTGATTGGAGAGTTTAGTCCATTTACATTCAGTATTACTATTGCTAAGCAGGGACTTACTCATGCCATTTTATTTTTTGTTTTCTGATTGTTTTGTGGCCCTCTCTTCTTTTCTTCCTTCCTGTCTTGCTTTTAGTAAAGGTGATTTTCTCTGGCAGTGTGATTTCTTGGTCTTTTTATGTATTTGTTGTTTTTTTTAATTTGAGGTTACCATGAGGCTAGCAGGTACTGCCATATAACCCATTATTTTATGCCGTTAACAACTTAACCCTGCTTTCATAAACAAGCAAAAAAAACTAATAACAACTCTACACTTTCACTTTGCTCCCCCACTTTTTAACTTTTTGTTTTTACTTTTATTGTACTGTTTATGTTTTGAAAAGTTGTTATTTTTGATTGGTTCATCTTTTAGTCTTTCTACTTACAATGAGAGTAGTTTACACACATCAGCTACAGTGTTATCCTTTTCCGTGTACTTAATATTACCAGTGAGTTTTATACCTTCAGGTGATTTATACTGCTCATTAATGTCCTTTTCTTTCTGCTTGAATTACTCCCTTTAGCATTTCTTTTGGGACAGGTCTGGAGCTGATAAAATTTCTCAGCTTTTGTTTGGGAAAGTCTTTATTTCTTTTTCATGTTTGAAGGATATTTCCACCAGATATATTCTTATAGGGTAAAAGTTTTTTTCCTTCAACACTTTAAATATATCATGCCAGTCTCTCCTGGCCTGTAAGGTGTCCACTGAAAGTCTGCTGCCAGACATATCGGAGCTCCATTGTAAGTTACCTGTTTCTTTTCTCTTGCTGCTTTTAGATTCTTTATCTTTGACCTTTGGGTGTTTTATTATTAAATGCCTTGAGGTAGTCTTCTTTGGGTTAAAGCTGCTTGGTGTTGGTTGTATAACCTTCTTGTACTTGGATATTGATACCTTTCTCTTGGTTTGGGAAGTTCTCTGTTGCTACCTTTTTGAATAAACTTTCTACCCGCCTTTCTCTACCTTTCTTTAAGGCCAGTAACTCTTTGATTTGCCCTTTGAAGCTTTTTCTAGACCCTGTAGGCATGCTTCATGACTGTTTTTTCTTTTTTCTTTTTTTTCCTCTGTATTTTCAAATAGCCTTTCTTCAAGCTCACTAATTCTTTCTTCTGCTTGATAGATTCTGCTATTAAGAGACTCTGATGTATTCTTTAATAGGTCAGCTACATTTTTCAACTACTGAATTTCTGCTTGATTTTTAAAAATTATTTCAATTCTTTGTTAAAGTGATCTGATAGAATTCTGAATTCCTTCTCTGTGTTATCTTGAATTTCTTTGAGTTTCCTCAAAACAGCTATTTTGAATTCTCTGTCTAGAAGGTCACGTATCTGCTGTTTCCCCAGTATTGGTCCCTGGTGCCTTATTTAGTTCATTTGATGAGGTCATGTTTTACCGGATGGTCTTGATGCTTATGGATGTTTATTAGTGTGTGGACATTGAAGAGTCAGGTATTTATTGTAGTCATTGGAGTCTGGGCTTGTTTGGATCCATCCTTTTTGGGAAGGCTTTCCAGATATTTGAAAGGACTTAGGTGTTGTGATCTGCATTAGGGGGTCTCATGACCCTGACTGGTGCCCTGTGCTACTGTGGCTGAGCTGGTATCCAAGATGGAAAACAAAGTCCTCTCCACTCTTCTCTCTCCTCTCCTCTCGCAGAAGAAAGAGGTCTCTTTTGGAGCCATGGGCTGTGCTGCCTGGGCCTGGGAGAGGGGTGATGCCAGCACACCCTTAGCCACACTGGTTGGTGTCTCAGTAGGTCTCATGCCGCCACAGTCCACTGTCTCCAAGCCCAGCTCAGCACTAGGAGTTACCATCCTTGTGGCCTAGACTGCCCCTCAGGCTCACGTGGGGCCGCAGAGCACTTTAGCCCACAGTGGCAAGGCTTGTCAGAGCTCTACCTCCCACTGCTAAGATGGGCAATTCCCCTCACACCAGGACTAGTCCAAATGCTCCCTCTGTGTGTGGGCATCAGTTTAGTTCAGCCTGGTTCTGCTTTCCGCTGTTAAAGGACAGCGCTGATTTCAAAGCAAAGCTGCAAAATCACTGCGCTCTCCCCCTAAGAGCACGGATTCTCTGTGCCACGCAGCCACTGTCAGAGATGGGGAAGGGGTAGCGTCAGCGATTGTAGACTCTTTCCTACCCTCTTCAGTGCCTCTTTCAGCGATAGGAAGTCAAGAACAGGCACTGTGAGTACTCAGCTGACTTTTGTTTCCTGTGAAGGTGCTCCCTTTGTATAGATAGTTGTTAAACTTTGTGTTCCTGCGGGGACAATCAGTGGAGCCCTCTGTTCAGCCATCTTGCTCCTGGCTGTTTCCTCTCCTGTTTTTTTTTTCTTTATGTGTAGGTGATTCTGTTCTCAGCCCTCTCTTCTCTGGCCCTCTCTTCTCCATCCAACCCCAGTTCACGCTCATGGTTTTAACTACCTGTGTGCCACCGTTTCTTAAGTTTGTCTCTTGTCCAGACCCTCTCCTGAGTTCCAAGATGTCTTGCACATTGGCCATATTTCTCTAGATGCCCATAGGCACCTCACTCAACAAAGGCAAAACTGAGCTCCTTTTCCTTCTCATCTAGTGTCAGTGAACTCTTTTGGTATTCTCTAGGTTAATAGTCTTGCCATTCACCCAGTCCCCTCCAATCTAGCAATCTGGGAATCAGTCCTGGTATGTTCTGTCTGGCCAGTCCTATTTTTCTGGCCTGTGACTGCCTTGAGAATCCGTTTTTCCTTTCCACACCCCTGCCACCTCCCTGTGGCTGCCATGGTTTGGGAACTTCACTCTTACCAGCATTCCTGCGGTAGTTTCCTGTCTGGTGTTCTTATCTCTCGTGCCAGCTCCCTCTGGCCTACCTTCCCATACACCTTCCAGAGTGATCTTTTGAAACCCCAGTCTCGTCTTACTCCTACGTCCACGTCCTGTTAGGGCTCTCCTTTGTCTGTATGCATGGCATAGAGGGCCCCTGTGCCAGTTGGGATCCTTGGGTGAGTAGACACTGAGGCAGTTAGGAATGGAAGGGGTTTATTAGTGATATCTGTGAAGGGTAAAGTTGGATAAGCAGGATGGGGCAGAGATGGCCTCAAATTGCACTGTAGTGCCTACGGTTCTGAACAAGCCACTGCGGAGCTCTGGAGGAGTGAGGGCTGTTAAAAGGAGGCCTGACCTGTATCAGGCAGAAACGTCGAGGCCCCAGACCCTCGCTGTGCTTACTTGTTGGCTAGAGACTGCCCACAGCTATAGCCTCTGCCCAGATGCTGCAGTGGATCCAGAAGTTGCTGCAGTGGATCTAGAAGATGCTGCAGCTGGAGGCTGGCGCTGACCATAGGAGATCCATGCAGCATGCCCATGTGGGTACCCTGCAGCCCTTCAGTCATAGCCTTTGGCTTTTCCCGAGCGTTTGTTATCTTCTCTTAGAAAATACATTTTATCCGTGCTCTGTTGCACGTTTCTTGAACGTGCCAGGCTGTTTTACACCACCATGCTTTTACATTAACTTTTCCATCTGCTTTAGATGTCCTTCTCCACACTTGTTTTCCTGAAAAAAGTTTTTTACCAGTCACCGCCAAGTGTCATAACTGTGTTGCCTTTCCTAATACCCAAGCCGTGTCTCCACATCATCTTCTCTGTCAGGTGCTTGCCAGGTCATCACTCTGCACTATCTTTGGCCTTCCTGCTAGACAGTGAACCCTTTGAAGGAAAACCTCTCAATTTTGAAGTAATTTTATTCACTGTACTTTGTATTTTGAGGTTGGTGTTAAATAAATTTGTTGTATTGAACAGAATGAAAAGATGAATTTTCATATCCCATCAGAAGTTAGGACTATTTTTTTCCTTTTTAAAGGATAAAAGGTGTTCCCTTTTCTATCACCTAAGGATGGGCCTAGTGGATTAGCTTTTAGTACAAATGATGGCCCATATGCCTGGGACTGGTAACTTGGAGAAAAGTGCAGTTCTCAGACATCACCACAGGTGCTGCAGTAATGGAACAGGTTACTTGCTTGCCTGGGATAAACTCATGTGGCCTGGGTATGGGAAGATGTGGGAGGCAGCAGTAAACCTGGGAACATGGCAGGCTTGTATGTGACAAGTAGGATATTTCCTCACTAAATTGAGTCTGTTTTCGTGTTGGATGAGCAAGTTAGAGAAGACATGCGAATATAAATGGAATGTGTACAAGATATTGATGACTTGTACTTTTTACAGTTCAGACACTTCTGGAAATGAAGCAAGTGCAATCGAATCTGTAAAAATTAGTGCAAAAAAGGTATGTAGGAGTATTCGCTCTTCTATTTTAATTTGTAATATAGTTTGATTGGATTCAAATAGAAAATGTTCTGTAAAATATTTCATTTCCTCTTTAGATTGGATGCAAATAGAGAAAATATTCCATAGCAACATTTTTCATAAAGTTCTATTTTTAGAATATACTTTTATAGTAAAAAGCAAAATATTTTTGTTATCTGAAGTGTTTTTCATTAAAGAGGTCTCACATCTCTATGTACTTTGTCAATTTTCATAGCATTCTTGTACTGTGGTTAGGTCGTGATTTTAAAAGGCAGAGGGAATTGTTGGGAGTGTTTATTGTAACCTTTGATTTAGCTTTCCTGTCCTATCCATTAATTATGTTGCTGTCTTCCTATTATGTTCAGTTTTGAAGTTTAGAAGTGAGTAATGTGGACTGTATATATGGTTTTCTACTATTACAGTAAGAATTATAAGCATTTCTATTTTCTAAATAAGTACTGCTGTTTTTTTCTTTTACACAGCCAGGAAGAAAGCTCAAGCCCATTAGTGATGACTCTGAAAGCACTGAAGGAAGTGATACAAGAAGAAAAGTTAAATCAGCAGAGAAAACAAATACACAGCGTCATGAGGTTATTCCAACTACAGCATCTTCAGTACCTTCAGAGAAACCAGCTGAGTCGGTCACTTCTAAAAAGACAGGACCCCTTAGTGCCCAGCCCTCTGTTGAAAAAGAGAACTTGGCACTAGAAAGTCAATCGGTAAGAATGTCAGCCATCCCCAAGGAGAGCAAAAAAGGTTTATTGAAAAATTTTGGGGAAGAAAATGAAGCATTTTCTCTTTCCTTCATATCTTTTCAAAGATAAATTTTATATTTTCCTTAATGTAATAAAAATGTTTGTTTTAGAAAATCTAGATGGTATGGCCGGGTGCAGTGGCTCACGCCTGTAATCCCAGCACTTTGGGAGACCGAGGCAGGGGGATCACCTGAGGTCAGGAGTTCAAGACCAGCCTGGGCAACATGGTGAAACCCTGTCTCTACTAAAAGTACAAAAATTAGCTGGATGCAGTGGCGCATGCCTGTAATCCTAGCTACTCAGGAGGCTGAGGCAGGAGAATCGCTTGAGTCCAGGCGGCGGAGGTTGCAGTAAGCTGAGATTGCACCATTGCACTCCAGCCTGGGTGACAGAGCAAGACTCCGTCTTAAAAAAAAGAAAAAAAAAAAAAACTAGAAGGCATGGAAAAGAAGATAAAATCACCTATAATTCCATAACCCAAAATAACCACGTCTTTTGGTCTATGCTGTTCAGTCCTTTCAGTGAGCTTTAATTACCCTGAGATCATATACTTGTTATTAAGTATTCAACAATGCGTAACATTCCATTCATGGCATGCCATAGTTAATCTCTTACTAATGAAGAATTGCTATTTAAAAAATTATAAGTGCTTTGATGAATTTTGTTGTAGCTAAATATTCGTGCATTCCTTAGATCATTTCCTTAGAAAAAAACTACTGATAAGAATTCTGGGTCTTAGGTCAGGCGCGGTGGCTCATGCCTGTAATCCTACCACTTTGGGAGGCCAAGGCATGCGGATCACCTGAGGTCAGGAGTTCGAGACCAGCCTGGCCAACATGGCAAAACCCCTTCTCTACTAAAAATACAAAAATTAGCCGGGTGTGGTGGTGCATGCCTATAATCCCAGCTACTCAGAAGGTTGTAGCAGGAGAATCAACTTGAACCCAGGAGGCGGAGGTTGGAGTGAGCTGAGACTGTGCCACTGTACTGGGCAATAGAGTGAGACTCAGTCTCAAAAAACAAAGAATTCTGGGTCTTATTGGTTCTAAAATTCTTGACATATAATATCTTTTGGCAAGTTCTTAATATGTGATTAATTCATTTGGGCTTAATTGAATAAATAATTTATGCTCATGTTTGAAAACTTTTTGAAGTATAGTAAATTATCCCTGCTACCCTGTCTTCTTCACCTTTCCACCTGCTAAACATACACACAGGTAACCTTATACTTTCTTATATATCTTTCAAATTTCCTTTTGTACATGTAAACAAGTATGAATGTATATTCTTATTTTTATTTCTTGTCTTTACACAAATTGAAGCAAACTATGATCTCTGTTGTTGATCTGTTTTGGTGAACATCCCATGTGCACTTGAATTTGCAGTTGTGTTCTGTAAATGTCAGTTGAGGTCAAGTGTAGTTCAGAGATTTTGTCTCCTTACTCTTGTTTTTGGTGATGGGGGATGGTCTGCTTGATCTATCAGTTACTTAGAGGAGGTATTTTTTTTAACTTCTGCTAAAAGTCCATTGACTTTTGATGTAATTTTAAATATGGTGAGGTTCACATCTACCATACTCTGTTTTCCATTTGCTCCTGTTTTCTGTCTCTCTTAGAACTCATTTTGGATTAGTTGAACATTGTTTTTGTATTCTATTTTATTTTCTCTATTGACTTCTTAGCTATACCTTTTTAAATTTTTTTCAGTGGTTGCTCCTGGGTTAAAAATGTACATCCTTAAATTAGCAAAGTCTATTTAGAATCAGTGTGTTATCACTTCATACATTCTACTTGACAATTAACTACCTCCCACTACATAAATGTAATTACGTAACAATATTATGTATAATTCTATTTATCCATCCCCATCCTCTGTGCTGTTTTGTCTTGTTTTACTTCTGTGTTACAAATCTAACCTTACAGTATTGTCATTTCTGCTTGAAAGAGTTGTTTTTTTAAAAAATATGAGAAGCAGCAGCTCTGTAGTCTTCTACCAGTTCCTCTCTCCAGTTCACTGATTGCCTGCCTATAGATACTAGTTTCCATCTGTTACCTTTTCCATCAGCCCACAGAGTATCTTCTAGCATTTCTTTCATGGCAGGTCTACTGGTGACAAATTCTCTCAGATTTTGTTTATCTGAAAGTGTTTTTATTTCAACTCTGTTTTTGAAGGATATTTCACTGGCTGTGGAATTCTGAGTTGACAGATTTATTCCCCAGCTCTTTATACCATTCTGTTGTCTTCTGGTCTCCATGGTTTCTGATGAGCCGTGAGTTGTCTCTTTCCCACGTACATTTACCTTGTCCTGTGCCCCCAATGCTGCTTGCCCTTCATTATCAACTATGTTGTTATCCTCACGATAGCGTTTTCTGGTAGGCTTTATGTGGTCTCACCCGGCACATGGGCGGTACTTAGACAAGGCCTCTTAGGACCCCCGTTCCACAGGCACCTGTGCTCTCCTGAGCAGCTTATTCCAAGTGCCTCTCAGCTGGGTAGGATGGTCATGCCCTGCTTAGACTTCAGCTCACTATACCCCATTTAGAAACTCTGTGTGCGTGGAGTGGGGGTGGTAGTCATAGGGTTCACCTTCCAAGTTTCCCCTTTCTCCTGGAACTCAGTCTTGTATTGCCTATTGTCCAATGCCTGAATAAAATTGCCACCCCTTTTCCCCCATTTTATGGTTGTTTATGGCAAGAGAGCTAGTTTGGAAGCTGTTACTTCACCGTAGCTGGAACAGAAATTTGAGCTGATTCCACATGTTATTATCTTAAGTAAAAGTTCAACTTTCCCATCAAGGCAACAATTGTTATAAGTCAACTGAAAGTTTTATTTGCTCTTATTTTGTGATGGTTTTGTTTGCAATGCTTCCTTATATTAATGTAGATAATTTATATAGCTAATCTGTTTTACAACTAAATGAGAATTATAGCTAAAGTTTTTTTTCTTCTTGAGATGGAGTCTCGCTCTGTCACCCAGGCTGGAGTGCAGTGGTGCAATCTCAGCTCACTGCAACCTCTGACTCCTCCCAGGTTCAAGCAGTTCTTCTGCCTCAGCCTCCCCAGTAGCTGGGACTACAGGCGTGCGCCACCACACCCTGGCAATTTTTGTATTTTTAGTAGAGGTGGGGTTTTACCATGTTGGCCAGGCTGGTCTGGAACTCCTGACCTCAAGTGATCTGCCTGCCTCAGCCTCCCAAAGTGCTAGGATTACAGGCATGAGCCACTATGCCCAGCTAAAATATTGAATGACAGTTTGGTAACAGTCTTAATCCTTATGTTTTAAGAGAAAGAAAACTTCTTAAAACCTTAATGCTTTTTTTTTTTTTTTTGTAGAAAACTCAGAAAAAAGGGAAGATGTCTCATGGCAAAAAGAAGAAATCAAGAAGTAAAGCCGTAGGCTCAGGTAGAGAATGATGTTTTATATTTTGTCACTCGTTCAGGAATTTCATGAGAGAAATAAGACCCTATTCTTAATTTGTTATAGTTGTAAATTGTAAGTACATAAAATTGCCACTTTTAAAAATTAGGAATATGTGACTTTGAAGTAACATTTTTTTCTAACATTTTGTCATGAAAATTTTCAGCATACAACTAAGATGGAAAAAAAATTTATATATTCATATACCCACTACTTAGATTTTACAGTTAACATTTTATTATTTACTTTATTAGATAGGTAGTAAAGTTAGTATTAATCCATTAATCCAGTTTTTAAGGCATTTTAAAATAATGTAGACATCAGTACTTCCTCTGGAATACTTAAGTATGTACATGATTAACTGGAGTTCAGTGTGTTTACAGTTTTTTCTTTGAATGTAAAATGTACATGCAGTACAATGTGTAACTCAAGCCGCTGTCAACATGTGAAGTCTTTACTCCAGAAAGTTCCCCCATGCCTCTTTCATGTCAGTCCCCACCCCATATCTCCGGAGGCAGTGGCTTCAGGGATGTTTTTTCTGCCATGGATTAGTTTTGTCTGTTCTGGGATTTTGTGTAGATGGAATCTTATAGTGTGTACTCTTTTGTGTAAGGCTTCTTTCACTCAGCATAGTTTTTTTGCAATCCATCTATGTTGTTTGGTATCATTTTTATTACTGAGCTTATTCCACTGTGTGATTACACCACAGTTGATCCAGTCTCTTACTGATGGACAGCTGAGTTGTTTTCAGGTTTTGGCTATTTGAATAAAGCTGCTGTGAACTTTTTTTTGTTGTTGTTGTTGAGACTGAGTCTTGCTCTGTTGCCAGGCTGGAGTGCAGTGGCTTGATCTCAGCTCACTGCAACTTCCGCCTCCCAGGTTCAAGCGAATCTCCTGCCTCAGTCTCCTGAGTAGCTGAGACTACAGGCCCACACCACCACGCCCGGCTAATTTTTTGTATTTTTAGTAGAGATGGGGTTTCACCATGTTGGCCAGGATGGTCTTAATCTCCTGACCTCATGATCCACCTGCCTTGGCCTCCCAAAGTGCTGGGATTACAGGTGTGAGCCACTGCAACCAGCCAGTGAACATTTTTATACACATTTCTTTGTGAACATATGTTTTCATTTCTCTTGGGTAAATAAAAAGGAGTGAAGTTGCTGAGTCATAGGGTAGGCATATGTTTAATTTTACAAGAAACTGCCAAACTTTGCAAACTGCATTCCCAAAGTGGTTGTATAACATAATTTTATACTCCTACCAGAAGTTTAAATGTTTAAATGCACAGTTTAAATGTTACTAAGAATATAATGAACAACTTCATGTGAATAAATTTAAAATAGATAGGGGAGGCTAGTGGGGAGCGGGGAGAGGGAGAGGCTGGTCAGTGGGTACAAAGTTACAATTAGATAGGTATAAATTCAGGTGTTCTCTTGCACAGTAGGGTGACTGTGGTTAACAGTGTTACACATTTCAAAACAACTAGAAGAGAGGATTTTTAGTCTTCTTACCACAAACAAATGATAAATGTATGAGGTGATGGATATGCTGAATGCCCTAATTTGATTTTTTAGACAATACATATATGTATTGACACATCACACTGTACCCATAAATATGTACAATTACTATGTGTCAATTAAAAACAAAAATTTAAAAGTGAATCCACCCACCCCGCCAAAATAGAGGAAAAGGGGATATCCTCTTCTCCCCCATATTGTAACACATAAATATCTAGAAAAATGCAAGGCTAATGAAGCTGGATTTTGAAGAAGAAAACTGAAATAATCCTATAACTATCAAATTCAAACACTAGTTTAAAATTTTTCTATTAAACTAACAAAAACTCCTCAATTCTATATAGTTTTATAGGCAGGTCTAATATAGCAGTCCCCAAACTTTTTCGCACCAGGGACTGGTTTCATGGCAGACAATTTTTGCGTGGACGAGGATTGGAGATGGTTTTGGGATAAAACTGTTCCACCTCAGATCATCAGCGTTAGATTCCCAAAAGGAGCTCACAACCTAGATCCCTCGCATGTGCAGTTCACAATGAGGTTCGTGCTCCCATGAGAGTCTAATGCCACCACTACTCTGACAGGAGGTGGAGCTCGGGTGGTCATGCTCACTCGCCCCCCCACCCTGCCACTCACCTCCTGCTGTGTGGCCCAGTTCCTAACAGGCCACAAACTGATACCGGTCTGTGACCGGGGGCTTGGGGACCCCTGGTCTAACAGACATTTAATTCTAATCTTAGGGACCGTGACACCAAAAGATAGACCAGAAAAGAGACCCTGCATATATGGAAACTTGATGAATGTATGACAAAAATGTTGGCTGCTGGTCAGTGGGGAAAGGTGGTTCTGTGACAGTGTTTTCCCTGTAGAAAAATGAAATGAGACTGCCTCTGACTTGCAGCACACAAAAAAAGTTCTGAATTGAAGTCTTAAATATGACAGGTAAAATTGGACAATTTTTAGAGAAAATAAAGGAGTATCAATGAAAAGACAACTTAGTAGAAAAATGGGCAGATGACACCAACATTTTTACAGAAGAGGAAATAGTAAAATAAACATTTGGAGGGAGTGCATTCCTAATCACAGAAATTTAAATTCACAGCTACAGTGAGACACTCCTTTGCATCTCCTAGTTTGACACATATTTTAGCCTCTCAAGAGTCCATATTTAATGAGGATGTCGCCAGTAGAGATCCTTAATCACTGCAGATATGAAGAGATATAAGCACTTTGAAAATAATTTTGGCCATTCTCTGGCAAAGTTGAAAAAACATGCAGACTTTGAAACCTAGCAGTTGCTGGTGGGTGTATTTACTAGAGGAATTCTTGAACGTGTCTGTGTATCATGTGTATGAGTGCTCTTAGCATTGTCTTTCATGCTAGCAAAGTACTGCAAACAACTTATCACATTAGAATTGATAGATAAATTGCTGTGTACGTATGGAGTGGAATACAAAAGCAGAACTTTTACCGGTGCATTAGCAATTGTAAAAAGGTCAAAAACATTCTAAACTCCACATTGTTTAGGAATATATTTGTGTACAATAAAATTATAACAAAGAGTAATATGATGATAAACACAAAGTTCAGAAGGCATTGGAGTCAGGTACGCAGAGTGCTTCCAGTGTCTTATTAATGCTCTCTTTTTTTTTTGACCGAGTTTTGCTCTTGTCGCCCAGGCTGCAGTGAAGTGGCACAATCTCAGCTTCCTTCAACCTCTGCCTCCCAGGTTCAAGCAATTCTCCTGCCTGAGCCTCCTGAGTAGTTGGGATTACAGGCGCCCGCCACTACTCCCTGGCTAATTTTTTGATTGATTTTTTTTTTTTTTAAATAGGGGGTTTCACCATATTGGCCAGGCTGGTCTTGAACTCTTGACCTCAGGTGATCTATCCACCTCAGCCTCCCAAAGTGCTGGGATTATAGGTGTGAGCCACCGCACCTGACCAGTGCTCTCCTCCTTAAGTTGTACTGTGGTCCTATGGGCAACCCTTTTATTATGCATATTTATATTATGCATATATAAATGTTGTCGTGTATAAAATAACTCATCATAGATCAATTCTGATGCCAAAATAAATGTTATGCTCAGTAAGAGTAGATAGCTTGGATATACGGTTCTTAATTAAACTTAAAAAAAAAAAAATCTGTTGGTCCTGAGAGCTTAAGGAAGATTTTATTTAAACTAATAAGACCTTTAGATATTGTGTCTTTTATAAAAGCAGAACTAGGCCAGGTGCAGTGGCTCACGCCTGTAATCACAGCACTTTGGGAGGCCGAGGCGGGCGGATCACGAGGTCAGGAGATCCAGACCATCCTGGGTAACACTGTGAAACCCTGTTTCTACCAAAAATACAAAAATAGCCGGGCATGGTGGCGGGAGCCTGTAGTCCCAGCTACTCGGGAGGCTGAGGCAGGAGAATGGCGTGAACCCAGGAGGCAGAGCTTGCAGTGAGCTGAGATCGTGCCCCTGCACTCCAGCCTGGGCGGCAAAGCGAGACTCTGTCTCAATAAATAAATAAATAAAATGCAGAACTACTTTTTGCAGATTACTGGTTTTTCTAAAAATCATGGTGAGCTGAGTTTAGGTGAGTAGGGATTTATGTATATTGGGGTGGTGGCAGAATTGTGGGTAACAGTGATATGGGTCTGGTCTGGAAGTATTATTGGAATACTTTTTACTAACTTCTGTTCCTACTGTTTCTATTTTATAAATTAGTAGCAACAAAGACAGCAAAGTATTTACTATGTGCCAGTCATTATACTGAGTGTTTAATGTTATCTTCTCTCTCATTCTTATAATAAACCTATGAAGTATAGATATTATTTCCCCCATTTTTACAGGTGAGAAAATTGAGGTCTTAGGTTAAAAAACTTGTCTGAGCTTACACAGCCATAAGTGGGTTCAGCCAGTGTTTTGGGTGTATTAATGCCTAACAAACTACCTTAAAACTTACTAATCTAAAAACTATGTGTAGGCCGGGCACGGTGGCTCACACCTGTAATCCCAGCACTTTGGGAGGCCAAGGTGGGTGGATCACTTCAGGTCAGGAGTTCGAGACCAGCTTGACCAACATGGTGAAACCCCGTCTCTACTGAAAATACAAAAATTAGCCAGGCATGGTGGCACATGCCCGTAAATCCCAGCTACTCGGGAGGGCGAGATAAGCGAATCACTTGAACCTGGGAAGCAGAGTTCAGCCTGGGCAACAAAAGCAAAACTCTGTCTCAAAAAAAAAAATCTATATCTACAATTCAAATTTAGTCCATTGCCTGTTTTTGAAAATGAACTTTTATTGGATCACAGCCAGATTCACTCTTCTGTGGATTGTTTGTGGCTGCCTTCACACTACAATGGCAGAGTTGAACAGTTGGCCCATGAAGCCAACAGTAGTTACCATCTGGCACTTCACTGAAGCTTGCCAGCCCCTGATTGACAATGGCCATCGTTTTATTTGCTTACAGTTTTGCTTTGGGCAATTCTGTTCGTTTAATGGCTGAGCTAGGGTGGAAGGTCTAAGATGACTGTTTTCATCTATCTGGTGCCTTGTTCCTCCTGCATGTGGCCTCTTTTTAAGTGGCTAGCTTGGGTTTGCCTGTTGTTCAGTAGTCAGAATTTCATGTGACAGTTGATGTCCAAGAGGGAGCATTGCAGGAGGTGTAAAGCAGAAGCTGCAGATACCCTGAGACCTGGCCTTTCACTCCTTCATGCTCTGTTGATCAAGCCGGTTATAGGGGGCTATCCCAGATTCAAGGGAATGGAAGTAGGGAAGAGTGGGAAAGAATTGGTGGCTGTTACTAATCCACCAGAGCCAAGAGTTGCACTCAGGTCATTGTGAATCTGGAGACAAACTCTCAGTATGTTTGTCAGTTTTGCAGTATTAAACAAAGAATTATGGAAGAAGAGTAGACTTTCCTGCCAATGGCTTCTGTTAACATACAGAAAATTGGGGGCCGAGAATGATGGGTGCACCTGTAATCCCAGCACTTTGGGAGGCTGAGGTGAGAGGACTGCTTGAGCCCAGGAGTTCAAGACCAGCCTGGGCAACATAGTGGGACCCCACCTTTACAAAAAATTTTCAGAACTAGCCAGGCATAGTGGCATACACTTGTAGTCTCAGCTGTTTGGGAGGCTGAGGTGGGAGGATCACTTGAACCTAGGACTTCGAGGCTGTAATGAGTGCTGAGCATGCTACTGCACTGCAGCTTGGACAACAGAGTGAGACCCTGTCTCAAAAAAAATTTTTTTAAAGAAAAAAAATTGAGGTATGCTTTGGAAATTGATAATAACACCTTACAGATGTATAGTATGTTATAGTTTTTATAAATGCATTCACAGATATTTTCTTGCTTGAGCCTCATAATAAAAAGGAGAGCATTCTTTTATTCCATTTATCATTGAGGAAATGGTCTCTGGAAGGTTAACTGACTTGCCTGAGATCTTACGACTAGTAAGAAAGAAGCTCAAACTAGAACAAAGATCTGTCTTCAGATCCCTGTGTGGGATAGTACTGTATATTACTACAATTATTTAAATTAATACACTGAATAATCTTGCTGTATCCTACAAGATTATTAAAGGCCTATCAGATAGATTAAAATTCAGAAAATACAGCTAACAATGAAGAGCTTATCCCCAGTGATGTTAAATAACAGCACACTACTAAATAAAGATAGAGTAAGGTGATTAAAAGGCAGCAATGCTTTTGGTTGCTTTAGCAAAAGTAGGAGAACCAGCAAGATAGCAGTTAAAGTGAAAGTATATGTAGGGGTTTGCAAGACTGTGCACAGGGGTAAGAAGTGAGTATGGCGCCTCCTGTCTGATTGTTCAGCTGTAGCTATCTTTTACAATTTGGTGAGACTATTTTTGTGGCAGGCTTTCAGAACCCTGGACCTACAGCCAAAATATGAATAACCAGCATATTAACTTATCTTAATATTCTAGATACTTCTGACACTGTGGACGTTTGGTGTCTAGAAGGAATGAAAACCAGTGACATCAAAGAGTTGAATATTGTTTTGCCTGAATTTGAGAAAACCCACCTAGAGCATAAGTAAGTCTTTTGATGATGTGGTATATTTACCTGATGAATTTCCCTTGAAGCACTGTTTTTGCTCATCATACAGTTTTTGTTATGTACTATTTTCATTGTCATTGTTTTAGATATTTTTACGTTTATTATAATTGTTTCTTTAATTCTTTGAAGAATTCATATGTTTTTAAATGTCCCAAATATGTAGACTTTTAAATTTATATTTGTGTATTAACCTTCTATCTTAAATATGTTGTGGTCAAAGATCATGGTCTGGTGATATTTTTTTTTTTTTTTTTTTTTTAATTTTGAGGCTTTCTTTATGACCTGGTACATGATCTGTGTGCAATTTTAATCATTGGATCTAGATAGACTCTAATTATTGGATCTATGTTCAGTATTTCTTGGTACTTCTATTCATTTGTGCTGTATATGTTTAGAGACTATTAGGAAAATCGTGTGTAAAATTGCTCTGTCTTGCAGACTGAACATTTTAGTTGGTCACGCACTCTATTCCTAAACATACTTTGTCTTAAAATTTATTTTACCTGATACTAATATGCATCATAGTTTTCTTTTGCTAGCATTTGCCAGATTTTTTTTTGTTTGTTTGAGATGGAGTCTCGATCTGTCCTCAGGCTGGAATACAGTGGTGAGATCTCGGCTCACTGCAACCTCCACCTCCCAGGTTCAAGCAATTCTCCTGCCTCAGCCTCCTAAGTAGCTGGGACTACAGGTGTGTGCCAACATGCCCAGCTAATTTTTGCATTTTTAGTAGAGACAGGGTTTCACCATGTTGGCTAGGATGGTCTCGATCTCCTGCCTTCGTGATCTGCCCACCTTGGCCTTCCAAAGTGCTGGGATTATAGACGTGAGCCACTGCGCCTGGCCAGATTTTACATTCTTTTTAATTTCTTTTACTTCCAACCTTTTTGCTACCTTAAATTTTTATTTCTTTATTCGTCTTTTTAAATCCAGTGTATCAGTCTTTGAATTTCAACTCGAGTTTAGTCCATTAGCATTTATTGTAATTATTGATATATCTTGAACAATATGTTAATATATTGTTACTTCTTTAACTTTTTTATTCTACTTTTTGATGTTCTGAATTTTTTTTAACTTAAAAAAATTGTATTTATAACTCACCACCTTTAATTCTAAATTAAGGTAGATAGAATTTCCCCTTCTGTTGTGTGTGTTTGTCTCTGTTTTTAAGACAATAATAAAATTTACTTAGGTATTTGATCACTTTTATCTCAGATATTTTCTTGCAATATCCTGTAGATAAGTATTTTCTCTTATTTAAATATTTCATCCAACACCACAGTGTGGCTCTTTATGTTGTAAAACTTCTAAACCTTCTGATTATTTTTATTATACCCTTGAATTTGAATGACAGCTTAGCTGGATATAATATTTTATGTTCTAAATTATTTTCTTAAATACTTTGGAAACTTTATATTCTTTTACATCGAGTGTTGCTTTTGGAAAATTTGATGTCTATCTAATTCTTATTTCTTTGAATGTGATCTGTTGATTAGCTCTCTCAACTGTTATTTTGTTTCTTTGATATTCTTAAATTTCACTATATTGAGCCTGACCTTTTCATTCCAAGGTTAAAAAAAAATTTTTTTTTAATCTATTGCTGCTGAACAAATTACTTTTTTTAATTCTAAGAATTTAAAATATTTTTATCCTAATTTTCTTTTTTGTTATCTTATTATCCTTTGCTTCATTCACTGGGAGATTTCCTCAATCTAAGAAATTAGATTTTCTAATTTATTCTTAGAAATATCCAGTCTGCCATTTGTCCCATCTGTTGAGTTCTCTATTATATTTGTTTTTTGTTTTCTGTTTTGTTGCTTTTTTTTTTGAGATGGAGTCTCACTCTGTCACCCAGGCTAGAGTGCTGTGGCGCAATCTCAGTCCCTGCAACCTTTACCTCCCAGGTTCAAGCAGTTCACCTGCCTCAGCCTCCCTAGTAGCTGGGATTACAGGCACCCACCACCACACCCAGTTAATTTTTTGTATTTTTAGTAGAGACGGGGTTTCACCATGTTGGCCAGTCTGGTCTGTAACTCCTGACCTCAAGTGATCCACCCACTGTTGCCTCCCAAAGTGCTGGGATTACAGGTGTGAGCCATCATGTCCAGCTATTTCTGCTGCTTTTTTTGTGTCTTGTATTCGTGTTTTTATGCTGCTAATATCTTCCTTAGAATATCTGTTGGGCTAATTTCAAATTATTGGATCAGCTATTCTAAAATACCTGCTCTGGTAAGGTTTCGGATATAATATGTGTTTTCCTTTTGAAATGGTTGGGTTCCTCCAGCATCTTGTTATTCCAGTCTCTGAGTTTATTTTCCCCTGGGCCTGTCCCTTTCTGTCAGACAGTATGTACAGAAGAAGGCCAAACTCCAGTCTCTGTTAGTGCCTGTGAGTGCAGGGGGTGGGGTAAGCCCTAGGGTGGGCAGCCTCAGCTACTCATCTCACAAAACAGCCTGTCAGGTCAGTACTTCACTCCTCACCCTCCAGAGAGGAGCAGCAGGAAGAAAAGATGGACTCTGTGGGTCATCATTCTCCAGCATGGGGGTTTGACCGGGGAAGGGTGAGGAAACAGCTGCCCAAAGTCAGTCAGCCTCCCATGTTTTTCTCTAGGCCCAAGTCCAACCCCAGTTTCAGTCTTGATGAGGACACAGGGACCGAGGTCTAAGTTGCTGCAGGGGGCAGGGGAGCGGGGGTGGAGCAGGCACACTGTTGATGAGATCGGTGATGGGAAGAGGCAGGAGTCAGTTTCCCACAGCTGTCTATTCCTGCCCTGGCCACAGCGCCACTCCTCACAGCAGTCATCCTCTCTACATGACCTCACCCTCAGGGTTTTCACAGCTTTCTCCATTTTCTCTGTGGTATTCCCTCTGTAGTTCTGGGTGAGCTTGGGGAAAGGAGCCAGCCTGTCATGCCAATTCATCATCATCATTGTGGGAAGTACCTGTTTTACTCTTCTGTATATTCCAGAGCCAGTTTCCTGTTAAAACTAGCACAGTTAACACACCCAAGACCATCTTGCTTGTGTTATCCTTTTCCTATTCACAAATCTCTTATAGGAAGCTTATTATAGATTTCTGATGTTTTAGGGTAAATGGCATTGTCCCCTTCTAAATCATTTCTTATGTCAAGAACTTACTACCCAGTGGGTAGTAAGGACACAGGGACAGAGGTCTGAGTTGCTGCAGTGGGTAGTAAGTTCTTGATATAAGAAATGATTTAGAAGAGGCATAGTATTTTTCTTAGACTTATATAACATTGTAGTACAACTTTGTATTTTTGTCATACCAAATAAGAATTCTGGTGAATCACTGATCTCATTTTGTTTCCTTGACAATGTGGTGTTCTCAGCCATGTGAAACACTTCACTCTTTCAAAATTAAGTCAACAACTATTTAAGGGTCTGTTTTTAATATCCTGTACCTAGCACTCAGACCTGAATAGCTTCACTGTTATATCAGTATAAACTGACGATAAGCAGTGTATGTATAAGTAGGGAAGTATGTCATGAAATGCAACATTACAAACGCTTAGAATATTCTATAGCTGATTCAATTAATTGAATTTTGCCAGATGTTTAAGTTGCTAGAATTTGGAAGAGCTGTCTTGTGTAGACCATCACCTTTGTAGTTGAAAGAATCTATCGATTTATCATTACAAGCCATATGCGGAGAGGCCTGACCAGCTTTTCTTATTAAAAAAAAAAAAAAAAAAAAATTTCTTTAGATGGGGTCTCACTGTGTTGCCCAGGCTGCTCTCCAACTCCTGGGTTTAGGGGATCCTCCCACCTCAGCCTTCAGAGTAGTTGAGATTACAAGCATGTGCCATGATGACTGGCTATATTTAAAAAATATTCTAACATCTGAAAATAATGATTTGATATTTATATTGCATTAGAAATTCTTTTTTTTTTTTAAGTGGGACTTATGTAAATTTTTAATTGTGCTAAAATACACATAAAATTTGCCATTAAGTGTTTTTAAGTGCACAGGTCAGTAGCGTTAAGTATATTCATGTTGTTGTGCTACCAGTCTCCAGAACTTCTTTATCTTGCACAACTGACATTCTGTACCCATTAAATCACAATGTTCTATTCTTCACCCCATCTCTAGTGCTTGGCAACCACCCTTCTACTTTCTGTTTCTATGAATTTGACTACTTCGAATACTTCACATAAATGGAACCATCCAGTATTTGTCTTTTTGTGACTGACTTATTTCACTTAGCATGTCCTCAAGGCTCATCTGTGTGATAGCATACATCAGAATTTCCTTCTTTGTTAAGGCTGTGTTTGTGTGTATACAGATGACCATTCCTCCATTCACTGTTTACCCATTCATTCATCAGCGGACACTTGGGTTGCTTCCACCTGTTGGCTGTTGTGAATAATGTTGCTATGAACATGCATCTATAGAAATACCTCATTATTCATGAATTTTTTTGTTTAGTTCAATGTGTGATAACAAGTTACAACTTTATTTTTTTTTTAATTAAATGTCTTCTTTTGAGATAATTGTAGAATCACATGCAGTTGTGAGGAATAATATAGGGATTTTATCATATGTATAGGTTTGTGTATTGCATCACCGCCAGAATTCTTGTGTTCTCATGCCCCGTCTGTCCTCATGTTGCCCTTTTATAGCTACATCCACAGCCCCAAGCCCTGGAAACCACTAACCTGTTCTCCGTTTCTGTCATTTCATCATTTCAAGAATGTTATATAAATGAAACTCTATAGTGTGCAACCTTTTGGGATTGGCTTTTTTCCACTCAGCATAATGCCTTGGAGATTCATCCAAGCTGTTGTATGATTCCATTCCACTACATTGCTAGGTAGCTTCCATGGTATGGATATACCATGGTTTGACATTCACCCATTGAAGGAATTTGGGTTGTTTCTAGTTTTGGGCTGTTACACACACAGTGCTGTGAACATTTGTATACATTTTTTTGTTTGAACCTGAGCTTCCATTTCTCTGGGATAAATGCCCAAGAGTGCAGTTGTTGGGTTATATGGTAATTGCATGTTCAGTTTTGTAAGGGACAGACTGTTTTCCACGGTGTATGATCCAGATTCTCTGCATCCTTGCCAGCATTTGGTGTTCTCACTAATTTTTATTTTAGCCATTGTGATAGGTGTGAAGTGTAGAAATATTTTCTCTTTATTGTGTGTTAACTGTGTGCACTTTGTTAAGCAACCCATCTCTGGAACCTAAAGCCTTATGAAACGGTAGCTTTGTACCCATTTGAGCAATGACTCCTCATTCCTCCCTCCCCCAGCAATCACTATTCTACTTTGTCTCTGTAAATCTAACTGCTCTGGGTACCTCATATGAGTGGAATCATACAATATTTGTCCTTTTGTGACTGTCTTATTTCACTCAGCATGGTGTCCTCAAGGCTCACCCATGTCATAGCATGTGTCAGAATTTACTTTTTAAGGTGGAATCATATTCAGTCATATGAATACCCATTCATGTCACTTAACAACAGGGATGTGTTCTGAGAACTGCATCCTTAGGCAGTTTTGTCATTGTGTTAACGTAGAGTGTACTTACACCAACTTAGATGGTGTAGCCTAGTACATGCCGTGGCTATATGATGTGTTGCCTGTTCCTCCCAGGATACACACTTGGACAGCAAGTTCATTCAATACTATGTCACTGTATTGAATACTGTAGGTAATTGTATCATGATGGTAAATTGTGTATCTAAACATAGAAAAGGTACAGTAAAAATATGGTATAAAAGATAAAAAATGAGCCTGGGCAACATAATGAGACCCATTTTCTACAAAAAAGTTAAAAATTAGGCTGGCATGGTGGCATATGCCTGTAATCCCAGCTACACGGGAGGCTGAGGCAGGAGGATCACTGGAGTCGAGGAGTTTGAGGCTGCAGTGTGCCATGATCACACTACTCAGTCCAACTTGGGTGACAGAGTGAGACCTTATCTCAAAAAAAAATAAATAAATAAAAGATAAAAAATGTTATACCTGTTTGGGGCACTTGGTAATTTATTATCAAGTTTTATGCAGTATACCTAACTATATACACAACTAGGCAACACTATAGGTTTGTTTACACCAGCATCGCGGCAAGTATGTGAATAATGCATTGTGCTATGACATTTTGATGGCAACAGTGTCACTAGGTGATAAGATATTTTTAGCTCCATTGTTTTATGGGTCTACCATTGTATGTGCCATCCATTGTTGACTGAGACATTGTTATATGGTTATGATTTTAACACATTTTCTTTATCCACTCATCTATCAGTGGACACTTGAGTAGTTCCCACCTTTTGGCTATTGTGAATAATGCTGCTACACATATTGATGTACAATTGATATTCAAGTCCACGCTTTCAATTCTTTTGTGTATATGCCTAGAAGAGGAATTGCTGGATCATGTGGTAATTCTATGTTTAATTAATTTATTTTATTTTATTTTTTGTTTTTTTTGGAACTGCCAATACTGTTTTCCACAGTGACTATATCGTTGTACATTTCCACCAGCAACACAGGGGTTCCTATTTCTGTACTTTCTCACCAACACTTGTTGTTTTCTGTTTTTTAAAATAATAGCCATCTTAATGGGTGAGTGAGCCAAGCCAGAAGAATCAGAGACTGGCCACCAGATCTCCTCCCCAGCGACAGAGACCTGAGGCAGTTTCTTTTAGTCAGTTTTATAGTTTCTGAAGAACTATCACCTGATTTATGGCTACTTTTTGGCTAGTCCAAATGTGTTACACAGTTGCTCCTCCTTTTGCTAACAGGCAGAGAGGGAGGGAATAAAGTCTGCTGGGTCTTTCAGGTAGTAGGAAAAGACTGGGATTAGCCATAAGCATTTCTACCTTACTTGGTATCACCTGTGAGGTTGTTTAGTATCAGGGAATTAAGATGACCCCGTACCAGAGGGCTTACAGAAAAATGTATTTGTTCTTTTTCTTTTGCTGATACGTGTTTCCAGTATTTTTTTCAGGCTGAACATTGCCATCTTAGTTAAAATGGTGTTCTCATATGTTCATCACAGCACTATCCATGATAGCAAAGACAGAATCAACCTAGGTGCCCATCAACTGTGGGTTGGATAAAGAAAATATGGTATATGTAGACCATGGAATACTGCACAGCTATAAAAAAGAACAAAATCATGTCCTTTGTAGCAATATGGATGCAGCTGGAAGTCATTATCCCAAGTGAATTATTGTAGGAACGGAAAACCAAATACTGCGTGTTCTCGCTTATAAGTGGGAGCTAAACATTGGGTACACATGGACATAAAGATGGCAACAGTAGATCCTGGAGATTCCTAGAGGGAATAGGGATTCAAGGACTGAAAAACAACCTGTTGGGTATCATGCTCGCTACCTGAGTGATGGGGTCAGTTGTACCCCAGACTTCAGTGTCATGCAGTATGCCCATATAACAAATCCCTTAATCTAAAAAATTGAAATTATAAAAAAATGAGATTAAAGATATTTTTAAAATAAAAAAGGTATATGCCAAATTGTATGTACATGTTTGTTTATATGCTAAGCAAATGAAACACCTTTCAAAATCCATCATGGTACTTAGACTTTTTTTTTTAATTCCTCTACAGAGAAAGAACAGAATCTAAAGTTTGTAGGGCAGCCATCGACACATTATACGTTAATGTTAAAGAACAAGTCATCAAATTGGTAAGCTCACTGACATGAATTTGTTGGTCTAAGGTTTTTTTCACTAATCCTGAAGCAGCATATTGTTGTCTTAGAAAAGCTTGCATTTGTTGGCAGTATGGTAATAAACTCATTAGAACTGTTCATATTCCACATAACTGTTTTTAACTGAATGTGATACATGTGAAACTAACATTTACTTTTGGAAAATAATGTACATAATGTATTTTTTGTTTTGTGTAGCTTAAAGAAAGCCAGATGTTGAAAAATCTGAAAAGGAAGAATGCTAAGGTAAATGATGATGTATGTGATTAGAATCATAGAGTCAATACTAACATGTAGAGTTATGTAAAGACTTGACTCTGGGTTTACAGCCTTTAGAGTGTGAGTAGATTTCATAATCTTGTCAGGCTTTTATTTGGTTGATCTCATGGTTGATATGGTTGGTATTATTAATGCAAGGTAAGGAATGGGGATCCTAGTCACTTTTGTTTCCTAAGGCTGCACAAGTGTCAAAATAATTGTTTTTATAATTAAAGACAGAAATTTAAGCCTTTTATTAATGTCACAAAGTTAGCTTTTAAAAGACTACCAAGTCCAAAATGACCACTTATATGGATAAATATTAATATATATTTATTGCTTTTGCGGACGTCGAAAAGCACAACCTTTTAGAATAAAGAACTGTCCCAGGTAGGACAGCCTGGGAAGAATACTGGGTTAAGGGTCAGGAGACCTCATGTCTAGTCCTGGCTCTGCTGCTTCATTGCTATACCACCTATAAACTATACACCACTGGGTCTGCAGTGGGCGACAAGCCAGCCAACACGAGAGTCTCCTTTGCTTACCTGGAAACGGCTGGACCAAATGCCTCTGAGCGTCAGAGGTGAATCCAGGAGTGGAAGTCCACCTCTGCATTTAAAATAGAACTAGACTTGAAATACATACAGTTTCCTTCCAGTGATTGCAAGCTCTGGGATGTTTTTGTTTTTCTTTCAGTTTTAATCTTTTATTGGTCATTTCTGCATTACTTATTACCGAATGGGAACATTATGAATGTCTAACAGTGGAGTATTACGTAGTCACTAAAAGTGACTCGATGACTGAGATAATAAAATACATTGAAATGTTCCTTTTAAAATACAGAGTGGATCACAACACTCCCCTGCTTTGATAGTTTCCTAGTGCACCTAGATAAAATCTCCTCACTTTACAGGTCACAGGGTCCAGTAAAGACCTGGCCCCTGCTTTCCTCCTGCTTTCCTCTGGTCATTCTGAAGTAGATACCCCTGCTTTTCTTTTCCAGAGTTCTCTCTTCTTTTCCTTTATAGCACATATCACAGGTTGTAAATACATATTGTTTCTGTGTAATGTCTGTCTTCCCCATTAGACCAAAGTCTGTGATGGTAAGAATTGGGTCTGTCTTGTTTTCCACTGCACTTCATTACCTGGCAGCGTATGTGGCAGTGCTCAAACAGTTACAAATTAATTTTAACACAAATGATTGTGTTACTTAGATGATTTCAGATATCGAAAAGAAAAGGCAGCGTATGATTGAAGTCCAGGATGAACTGCTTCGGTAAGATACTATCAAATCCTGTTTGAGCACTTACCTAAAAGGATGTAATTATGGTGTGTCATTTAGGGGAGTGACACTTGCTGCTGTGTTGTATTAAAGCCCAGGTTATCTTCAAGCGCCAATACTCAGTGAAGGCAGGGTATGTTGCCTAGTTGCCCCACCTTTTGGCAAAGGAGAATTCCACACTGATCTATCTCCACAGATTTCTCAGCTCTGGCCTTAAGAGATATATGCTTAGATTCCAGAATTCAGCTGCCTGGGTTGAATTCTAGAATCTACGCATTAAACTGCTTGAACTGCTTGGGTTGAACCCAAGCTCTGCCACTTACTGGCTGCGCAACCTTGACCAAGTTATTTGGTGTCCCAGTGTCTCAGTTGCCTCTTTTGTATATAGGCGTCATCATCATCATACCTAGACTTCGGTATTCTCAAGTTCTGCCTGTCTTTGGTTACTTTTGCTCACATGTGAAAACCATAGAGTGCTGTGGAAATTAGATGAGTACATATATAGAAAGTGCTGTGGAAATTAGATGAGCACATATATAGAAAGTGCGCCACAGGGACAGGCGCACGCAGTAAGTGCTGTGTAAGTGTTGACAGTTGTTTATGTTGTTACGGTCGAAGGGTATGCCTTGGAGTGGCATGCATGTGAATCCACTCCCAAGTGTGGGCCAGGTGAACTTACCAGGCCCTGCAGGCCAGGGCTGCCCCCAGTTTCTGGTTAGGAAGACTGGAGTGCACATCAGGTGGCAGCCCACAAGTATGTTTTGAGGCCATGGCTGTCATGAGAGCTAGAGTCTTGGTAATAAAACAGTGCTAGCTGTGCTGTCTGTTCCTGAGCTTAAAAATAGCTTGAGAAAGAAAGTGATATTGTCAGAAAATAATGTGTATAATTAAAAGTTGAAACTTTTAAAAACTCGTTCAAAACTAAGTTTTTAAAAAGAGCCTGCTAGGTCAGGCACAGTGGCTCACGCCTGTAATCCCAGCACTTTGGGAGGTCAAGGTGGGCGGATCACTTGAGATCAGGAGTTCAAGACCAGCTTGGCCAACATAGTGAAACCCCATCTCAAAAATACAAAAATTAACGGGGTGTGGTGGCACACGCCTGTAATGTGAGCTACTGGGGAGGTTGAAGCACGAGAATCACTTGAACCTGGGAGGCAGAAGTTACGGGGAACCAAGATCGTGCCCGTGCACCCCAGCCTGGGTGACAGAGTGAAACTGTGTCTTAAAAAAAAAGAAAAGAGAGACTGCCACAGGAGTTTAAGGGGGAGAAAGCAGTTGTCTAATCTGTTGGTTTCTAAATCGAGTCTCTGGACAGGTGCTGGCCTATGGTAAGGTTTTCATTGACCCAGGCCAAAATAAGAAAACTAAAGGCAAATATAACAAGGAAAGCTGACATTTACAAGCTTCCTCTGTGGCAGGGCACTTTCCTAAACACTTTCTATGCTAACTCATCATCACAGTCCTATGAGACAAGTGGTTATAGCTATAGTCAGGCCGTGCCTGGTTACACTTGTCTTCAGTGTGAGACTACTGAGATGAGTTTTTGTGTTTTTTTGTGGTTTTTTTTTTTTTTTTTTTTTTTGATCCAGAGTCTCACTCTCGCCCAGGCTGGAGTTCAGTGGCGCTATCTCGGGCTCACAGCAAGCTCCACCTCCCAGGTTCATACCATTCTCCTGCTTCAGTCTCTCAAGTAGCTGGGACTACAGGCGCCTGCCACCACACCCGGCTAATTTTTTTTTGTATTTTTAGTAGAGATGGGGTTTCACTGTGTTAGCCAGGATGGTCTGGATCTCCTGACCTCGTGATCCGCCCGCCTCGGCCTCCTAAAGTGCTGGGATTACAGATGTGAGCCACCGCACCCGGCCTGAGACATGTTTTAAAGACTGACTTTTGTTTCTTTTCCAGATATAAATTTAGAAGTTGAGAAGTATATTTTGAAAAGGCATAAGAAAAACTATGGTATATCATTATTTTAACTTGCTATATGAAAACCTAAAGCACAGGCTTTTGTTTCTTTTCTAGATACAAATTTAGAAGTTGAGAAGTGTATTTTGAAAAGGTGTAATAAGAAAAACTATGGTATATCATTATTTTAACTTGCCGTATGAAAACTTAAGGCACAGGGAGGTAACTTGCCCAGAGGCGCAGCCCTAGGTAGTGGGGGAGCCCGGATTCACTGTCAGCTGACTGACTCCAAATTCAGCACTCCTGACCGCGACTGCCAGCTCAGTAGTGAGTTTTCCCCAGCGCTGCATTTGTTCAATGTAAAGAATTGTTAAGGAAGACTTTTCGTGACTCATGCCGGTAATCCCAGCACTTTGGGAGGCTGAGGCGGGTGGATCAGTGAGGTCAGGAGTTTTGAGACCAGCCTGGCCAACATGTTGAAACCCCATCTCTACTAAAAATACAAAAATTAGCCGGGCGTGGTAGTGGGCGCCTGTAATCCCAGCTATTCGGGAGGCTGAGGCAGGGGAATCGCTTGAACCCAGGAGGCGGAGGTTGCAGTGAGCTGAGATCATGCCCCTGCACTCCAGCCTGGGTGACAGAGCAAGACTCTGTCTCCAAAAAAAAAAAAAAAAAAAAAGTTTTTATGAAATTATATTAGAGAATAGTTGTGTTTTAAATCTTTATTTGGCAAAATACAAAATTTGCCGCCTTTGCCCATCATTTTTTTTGTTGGTCCATAAAACCCAAGTTAAACCTTTTTATTTTATAGGTGAAGAAACTCAGCCATTGAGATGAAACAGTTTGCCCAAGGTCACATGTTTTCATCCAGGCACTGAACGTCTTCCACTGGTTTTATTAGACTTTGGAAAGTGGACAAGATTTGATAAGAGGAAGGAGCACTGGGAAAGCTTTTTGTCCGTGGTTTCTGTGTTAGACTGTAGTGCCTGGCTCCTCCGGCACGAGCCTCTGAATGTTAGCCAAACATACATTTGATCCAGTAGTTCCGAAGACTTGAATGGCTTGATGAATTTCAACATTTATAAGGAATGTTCTTCTGTGAATGTCACTGCTAATTATTCATTGTGCATTGTATTTCAGAGATTTTTTTTTTCCCACATTTTAAACTGAAACCCAGAATCTTTTACACATTCATAGTTTCAGAGCCAAAGCAAATCATCTAGTTGGCCAACCCCGGTTCTTCACACTTGCTCAGTGTACTTACAACCTCAGTTTCACACACGATAGGCTGGTACATTTTATTATATGTCACTTATTTTTGTTTTAGGTTAGAGCCACAGCTGAAACAACTACAAACAAAATATGATGAACTTAAAGAGAGAAAGTCTTCCCTTAGGAATGCAGCATATTTCTTATCTAATTTAAAACAGCTTTATCAAGATTATTCGGATGTTCAAGCAAAAGAACCAAACATAAAGGAAACGGTAATTCCAATTTTACTTTTTACCATGCTTCAGAAGATGATTGCGGGAGAGCATTTTCATGCTAGAGTATCAGAAGCTTTGGGGAAAGACAAATGCAGAGACAGAATTACAGAGTCCACCTAAAATAGTACCGCTGTAAGCCAGTGAAACTTCATTATATTAGCACTTTTCTTAGCTACTTAATGAAGGCTGGAGGAGTAATGTCCAGAATTGCTGATTCGTGTAAGATATTTTCACTCGGACAGCTGAATTTCATCAAGGGAAGTTTATATTCTGTGTATAAATCTCAACTGAAAAATCACACTCTGCTGTATTATAATTTTCATTCATATAAGACCACTCAGCCATGTTTGAAAGACCAACCTTTTCTGTTTTGTCTAGCCCATGTTCACAGCGTCTTTTACATATGAAAAACAAGCTATTTTTCCATATAAGTGGTAGGTATGATTTTAGAAGCTAAGAAACAGGCCGGGTGTGATGGCTCTCACTTGTAATCATAGCACTTTGGGAGGCTCAGGCAGGTAGATCCCTTGAGCCCAGAAGTTCAAGACCAGCCTTGGGCGATATGGTGAAACCCTCTCTCTACTAAAATACAAAAACTAGCCAGGTGTGGTGGTGCGTGCCTGTAGTCCCAGCTACTCAGGAGGCCGAGGTGGGAAGATCACTTGAGCCCTGGAGGTCCAGGCTGCACTGAGCTGTGATCGCACCACTGCACTCCAGCCTGGGTGACAGAGCAAGACCTTGTCTCAAAAAAAAAAAAAAAAAAAGTTAAGAAACATTAAAAGGGAATATAATGGGAAAACATTTATTGTTTTAATACGTTTTGTAGTTGCTTCTGGATTTTTACTGCAGACTTTGCTACTGTTACGCCATCTGCCTCAGATTAATAGAAATGTTTAAGCTCTAGGGAAAAAATTTGTATACCCTAATATAATTTATATAAAATATGTATAATTATATGTAATATATACATATTTTATGATCAGATTTGTATTCTTCACTTCTAAATTCAATGTTAAGGTTTTGACACTGATCTAAGTTAATTTTCCTGAGCCTAAGATTTGTTTATATATTAGAGATCTGGAAATAGAATGCTTTTAAAGGTATTTTTTAAAATTACCTAACTAGTCCAAAGCTTATGATTTGAAGTTTGGTTACTAAATTTGGGGAAGTTACCTGTAGCATTGATTCAGCTTGAACATAATACTTTAGTTAAAAGCGAGGTTTAGTGTCTCTGCCTTGTCTGGAAAACACCACTGGATGAGCATCCTGTTCTTGGCATGACCTCAGTGCCTTCTTGCACTCCTTGTAGTAACTGTCACTTTTGCCTTATTGAGTGTAGATATTTGGGCATATGTCTTACTCTAAACATTTAGTGACAAATGTAACTTCTTCCCCTTTATCCCTCCCTAGAGCAGGTGCCCATGGGAGCTTGAACACATTAGTTTGTCAAATATTTGTATAAAATTTCATTATCATGTGTGGTAGTCACAGCATGACAGCTTTTCTGCTGTCATCTTGAAAACATGATATTAAACAGCAAACTATCAAAGTATGATACAATTCTGTAAGGGGAATTTAATCATGCACCCTTAGATACAATTTGCAACTGGAATTTTGACTTTGTTAATTATTTCAAAATCGGGGCTGGGCATGTTGGCTCACGCCTGTAATCCCAGCACTTTGGGAGGCTGAGGCGGGTGGATCACAAGGTCAGGAGTTCAAGACCAGCCTGGCCAACATGGTGAAACCTCGTCTCTACTAAAAAATTAAAAAAAAAAAAAAAAAGCCGGGCCTGGTGGCGGGCGCCTGTAATCCCAGCTACCCGGGAAGCTGAGGCAGAGAACTGCTTGAACCCAGGAGGCGGAGATTGCAGTGAGCCAAGATCACGCCACTGTACTCTAGCCTGCTGACAGAGTGAGACTCCGTCTCAAAATGTTAATTATTTCAAAATCATGAGTTGGATGTTGTGTTTTATTTTATGTTGGGTTTGTGTTCTAATTTTAACTTTAATCATTAAGAACATTTGGATTGGCAACCTTTGAGACATTTAATTGATTCTCCCAATAATTTCTTGAGATGATAGATTTGGGGTTTTTTTTTTCTTAGGAACTTTTATGGATCTGGTGTCCTCATTCCATTAGTTCTTTAGTTAAAGTAAAACCTATCTTACAGTTTTCTGTGTTTTAAAATAGACATGATATCAAGCAGACCCTACACAGCACGAGCAGACTTGCCAAAACCAAGCCTTGACGTGTCCCAGGCATGATTTCCTGTCTTCAGTAATAGAGATGATACAGTTCTTTGAATCAACTGGTCTTCTGGGATAAGAAGATCAGTTCAAGCTTTGCAGAGCAGCTCCCTAGCAACTTTGTGATCAATTATGTTTTAAGGAAATGGATTAAAACCAGTTGTCTTAATGGTCCTAGTTAAAAATGAGAGGAGTAGTTAATGGAAAGCTCAATCAAAATTTGCATTGGTCATAAGACTGGGCTACGTAACGACAAGGTTTTAAGTTTTTGATATTGCTAATTATATAAGTTTTTTTCTTTCAACAGTATGATTCATCCAGCCTTCCAGCCCTGTTATTTAAAGCAAGAACACTTTTGGGAGCCGAAAGCCATCTGCGAAATATCAACCATCAGTTAGAGAAGCTCCTTGACCAGGAATGAGAAGAGCAATCTACTAAAATGTGCCCATAGGAAGACTAGTCTCATGCTGTTACCGTCTGAAACTGTACTTTTATAAATAAATTGTTTTGCAAAGAAGTTATGGCCTACTTGCCAGAATCTAAAATTTGTTATTCAAATTAAATGGCTGTGAACAATGTTAAATAGCATTAGTTTGTCCAATAGTTTTAGAGGCCATAATCATCTTTTCTGGTTAATATCTTGAGTAATTTAAAAATGTTGACACCTTAATCAGCCCCAGATATGAGCTATAATAAACCTGTAAAATTAAGTTGATGTGAATGTAATTTTGATTAGTTAAGGCGATTTCTATTGAATTTAAGTACATCAAAGGTAATTTTTAATAAAATTGGTTCATAGAAGTAAAAAACAAAAATTGGAAAGCAAAGTGATAAAACTTATCAGGTTGAATGATATATTTATCAAATCTCACAGACATCAGGCAAATTATAGCCTGGTGACAAAAGTGTCCATAGTGAATTAGCTACTCTTGTAATACTTCTATAATTAGCTCATCAGGAATTTCATCCGCTTCATTGTTATAACTGAGAAGACTGTTCTCTGCAGCTTCAGCTAATTCAGCATCTTCAGTAGCTTCTAAAAAATAAGCATCATCAATGTCATTATCCCAGACAGCATCAGCAGATGCACCTGTTGACAGCTTGCTAAGTGATGGTTTATGAGGATTCTGGGTTTCATTGCTCCTAGTTTCATCTGCTTCATCTGTTGTCAACTCTTCTTCCTTTATTTCAGTGGGGAAGTGTGAGAGAGTGGGACAGGAAAATATTTACTCAGGATATGTGATTTAACCATATACTCTATGTTGAAGTAAGGTATTAAGTGACAGATACTAAAGTGAATATGCTGAAGGAATGCTGTCTCCGATATCGCACGGTGGGAATGAGTGCACTGATGCAAACATTGCTGCACCGAAGCTCAGACACACTTGAAACTCCAAATTTGAAATTACCTGCAGTGCTGTGACACATACTTTTCAATATTCCCCAATGGAGGAAGAGCAAGAGTAGATTTAATTTTTTAACAAGTGGACAGTCCAGCTGAAGACAAATCAAGATAAATTTGCTACCTTTACAATGGACTTACTACCCATGCTCTAAATTTTAAAGTATTTAGAAAATTATAAACGGATTGAAAAAAGATTAAACAGTTGCCAAAATATGACTGGATTGTATATTACATAATAGTATTGTATCAATTATTTTACCATAGAATGTCGTCAGTATAGACATTTAGTTGATCCTCTCAAAAAATTATTTATGTAAAGAATGTCCTTATTCAGTGCAGTGGCACGTGCCTGTAATCCCAGCTACTTGGGAGGCTAAGACAGGACGACTGCTTGAGGCCAGGAGTTTGAGACCAGCCCGGGCAACATGATACCCTCCTCTCATTAAAAAATCTACAGAAGGTCTTATTCAGCTACGTGCTTAAATATTAGGAGATGAAGGGTTTTGATGTCTGCAGTTTGAGTCATCAAAAATAAGAATGCATGTGTATATACAGTAGAAGGAGAAAACGAATGTTGCCAAATGTTAACAAATGACAAATCTCAATGAAGGACAGACAGCAGAGTTCCTTATTCTTGTACATTTCTGTAGGTCAGACCTTTATATTAAATTTAAAATCAGGTCACCAATGAAATAAAATGATCAGTGCAATAGAAAAGCAGGTATAAATAAAACCAACTGGTAATTTAGTTTAAAATATTTTTTTAAAAACCAGATGAAGCACGAGGCAAAATGTTAACTGAAAACCAAGTGATAGGTACATGGGTGTTCATTATATATCTTTTATTATTTTAAACAGTTATGTCCAAGTAGTAATACTGTACCCCAATGGTACTTTCAACTTGGCATTTTTGACACGTTACTGGATAAGCGGAAAAAGCTTAAAAATCCACTGCAACCACAAATATCTAAATCACAATCCAGACCAACAAGGATGATAAAATCCTCCTCCTCTGGGAGACAGTTTATTTTTTAAAATTTACTTTGTTCTTGTTTCAACACACATTTTAACCTGGTATTTTGCCAGAGAATTTGGCTATCAGTTATTTTATGTCCAGCTCTTGCAGACCAAGAATGGAATTTCCACCATTTCAAACGGATGGAGTTTTTTTCGATGGACATGTGTTACAACTTGAGTAGATACCAGATTGAGTTTTCTAGACTATAAACCCAATCACTTGTTCTGCTTGTAGCAGGTAACTTTATTCTAACCATAACACTATAAAGGAAAAAGCTGATAGATGTGACCAAAAAAAACAAAAACACAAACTAAAACCTAAAAGTAAAAGAAATATGTCAAAAAGAGTACTTAAGTTATTGCAAAAAAGTTACAGAAAAATGGATAGAGGACAGGTACACGCACTTCATTACAGAAATACTAATAGTGAATCTGAAAAAAGTTCATTAAAGAAATGCAAATTAAAACAACTGAGGTACTGCATTTTTGCCTACCAGATGAGTAGTGATTCGAGGTAAACAAGCACTGTTGGCAAAGTGTGAGGTAATAGGTGCTCTCAAATTATTTGTGGAGGTCTAATATCCTATACTTTGCATGGAGAGCAATTTGTGCCACTGAAGATATTTGTGATACTTCAAGTAGAAAAAAAACTGAAATAGTATGTGTGCTATCAAAATGAACACATAAATTCTCAAAGGTACATGCCAAAACATTTGTATCATTTATCTCTGGTCAAATGAGTGAGGAAGATTCCTCTTTTGCTTTTTGTGTATTTCCTAATTTTATGGTTTTTGGTTTGTTTTTTTTTTTCTTTTTTGAGGCAGTCTCACTCTTGTCTGCCAGGCTGGAGTGTAGTGGCATGATATCAGCTCACTGCAACCTCCACCTACCGGGTTCAAGGGATTCTCCTGCCTCAGGCTCCTGAGTAGCTGGGATTATAGGCATGGGTCACCACACCTGGCTAATTTTTGTATTGTTAGTAGAGATGGGGTTTCTCCATGTTGGCCAGGCTGGTCTCAAACTCATGACCTCAAGTGATCCGCCTGCCTCGGCCTCTTAAAGTGCTGGGATTACAGGCCTGAGCCACCGTGCCTGACCTAATTTTATGTATTTTCATTTCATTCTACAATGCATGTTAATTATTGGGGTAAATAAAAATCTTTAAGAGAAAAATGTTGGTTTGACAATCTGGTAATACCTGCCAAAATTAAAACTGAATATGCCCTTTGACACAATTCTACTTCTAGAAATTCATCCTACAGATACACATGTTCAAAGAAACACAAAGATGGGTATTTTGTTACTTCGAAAAGCAAAATATGGGAAACTTCTTAAATGCCTGGGACTGATGAAATTGTACACCTTCTCAAGCAGCAGTGAAAAACAAGGTGTGTATTAGGTATGTGCTGAAATGGGAAAATCACTACAATATATTCCTACAATACAGTCATAAGTGAAAACAAGGTACCAAATGGGTTTCAAAGCTATTTGGACACTCATGGCTCAGGTATACTATTGTACCAATAACTCCCTGGTAAGGAGAAAGACTAAAATCTGTACTTACCTCTTTGAAAAGAAACAGGAGACATACTTCAGCAGGCAATGGGAAACCTGAATCAGAAAGACAGCAAAACTATTACATATTATAGCTATCGAATTTTTACTTTGTGGTAAATGTAAAAATTAGTAACTCACAGTCAGATTTGAAGTTTTCTGCTTTACATACAGGGTCATGACATTTTTGATACCAAACTTCATTTTTCAGATCAACCAGAATCCTTTATGTTTAAAAAAAAAAAAAAAAAGTAATATTAATACCCAGACTGGGTAGAAAACAAAATCCAGCTGCATGCTGTTCCAAAAAAAATTCCTAAAACTTACAAAGATGGAGAAAAATTAAAAAGTGAAAGGATAAAAATAGATATCAACCAAAACAGTGGTTGCCAAAAATCACACAAAATGAACTGCAGGGCAAAAAGTAGATACAAAAGTTCCCCCAGGAAGATACAACAATTCTCAACCTGTATTCACCAAATAATACAGCTGCATCTTTGTAGAGCTGGGTTTTGGGGTGTGGTTATAATAAAAAGCACCATTAACATCAGGCCAGGCACCGTGGCTCACACCTGTAATTCCAGCACTTTGGGAGGCCAAGGTGGGTGGATCACAAGGTCAGGAGTTTGAGACCTGCCTGGCCAACATGGTGAAACCCCATCTCTAATAAAAATACAAAAAAAATTAGCCGGGCGTGGTGGCGGGCACCAGTAATCCCAGCTACTCAGGGGGCTGAGGCAGGAGAATTGCTTGAACCCGGGAGGCAGAGGTTGCAGTGAGCCAAGATCGCGCCATTGCACTCCAGCCTGGGTGACAGAGCAAGGCTCCGTCTCAAAAAAGCACCATTATTACATCAACGGAGAACAAGGTATGAGTTAGGGAGGCCGGTGTCTAATCTGATTCCAAAGTTTAAGAGTGCATACATAGGCCTGGCGAGGTGGTTCACACCTGTAATCCCAGCATTTTGGGAGGCTGAGGTGGGAGGATAGCTTGAGGGCAGGAATTCGAGGCCAACCTGGGCAACAGAGAGAGACCCCATCTACAAAAAATTTAAAAATTAACCAGCCATGGTGGCACACCTGTAGTCTAAACTACTCGAGAGGCTGAAGCAGGAATATTGCTCAAGCCCAGGAGATGAAAGCTGCAGTGAGCCGTTGCACTCTGTCCTCAAGCCTGGGCCATGCCACTGCACTCAAGCCTGGGTGACAGGGTGAGACCCTGTCTCAAAAACATCAAAAAAAGGAGAGTATACATCCCATTAATAAGTAATAGTATTTAAGAATGAAATAAAAGTTTGGTTTTTTGTTTGTTTGTTTTAGTTTAATGGATACTGTTATTCAAACTGCCACTAAACTGTTAGGACATAAACACTTACCAAGTTGTTTGAAATTCATTACCAGAGCTCAGGTATTTCTTTCGGCCTCAGAGAAAACGTGAAAAAACAAAGACACCAGGGGAACCATGAACCAAGAAAATCTGGGAACTTCTGGACCAAATGCTAGGCGTTCAGTCCTTACCTACAGAATGCTCTTTGCGGGAGGTTTCTGATTTTAGAATTGCATTGGTAAGTCAGTCTGGAATGGATGCATTACGAGGCACGCTTTCCGGAAATGTCACCCAGCTGTGCAACTGGAGTCTACAGTGCAGGTGAGTCATAACCTTGGCGCTTCCGCTGTGCGCAGGGTTGCGCACTTCTGCCTCGGGTTTCCGCGTGAGTCAGAAAGAGCAGATGCCCTGGGCCTTGCTCTGCCCCATTTGTGCCTTTTCATTCCTTGTATTCTGACATTATTAGTAAAGCTTGACACTGGGCAAGATTTCTGATGTGCGTGGATGTAATTTGATTATCCAGTCCTCAACTTCATTAATCAGGGAAATTCCCATGAAAACCACAATATTGTTTTATATTTGCCAGATGGGCAAAACCAATTTTTTAATCCTAACAATACAAAAGTGTTGGTGAGAACATGGAACAGTAGAAAAATCTCAAAACACTGCTGGCAGGACTATAAACTGGCACATCCATTTGGGAAAACAATTTATGATCTAGTAAAATTAAATATGTACATATTCCATGACACAGCAAGTCCACTTTGAGAAAGTCTTGCACGTGTGTCCTAGGTGCTATGTACAAGAAGGTTCCCACCTTCATGGTTTATAATAGCAACCCAAATGTCCACTGTGGGAAAATAAACTGTGGCATATTTCTATTTACGTACATGGCATGCGGCACAACAATGACCCTAATAACAGTCGCGCGCTGCAACGTGGGTGAGAATCACAGACATGCTGCTGCAAAGCAAGGAAAAGGATGCAGTTCAAAATTATGGCCAGGCGCGGCGGCTCACGCCTGTAATCCCAGCACTTTGGGAGGCCGAGGCGGGCGGATCACCTGAGGTCGGGAGTTCGAGACCAGCCTGACCAACATGGAGAAACCCTGTCTCTACTAAAAATACGAAACATTAGCTGGGCATAGTGGTGCACGCCTGTAATCCCAGTTACTCGGGAGGCTGAGGCAGGAGAATTGCTTGAACCCGGGAGACAGAGGTTGCAGTGAGCCGAGATCGCATGATTATACCCCAGCCTGGGCAACGAGAGTGAAACTGTCTCAAAAAAAAAAGAAAACAGCCATCCCATTACTGGGGATATACCCAAAGGATTATAAATTATGCTGCTATAAAGACACATGCACACGTATGTTTATTGCAGCACTATTCACAATAGCAAAGACTTGAATCAAACCCAAATGTCCATCAGCGATGATTGGATTAAGAAAATGTGCACATACAATTCATGGAATACTATGCAGCCATAAAAAGATGAGTTTGCATCCGTAGGGACATGGATGCAGCTGGAAACCATCAATTCTTAGAAGCAAACTATCACAAGAACAGAAAACCAAACCAACTGCATGTTCCCTCACTCATAGGTGGGAACTGAAACAATGAGACTCACTTGGTCCTGTGAAGGGAACATCACACACCGGGGCCTATCATGAGGGAGGGGAGGGGAGGGATTGTATCAGAGTTATACCTGATGTAAATGATCATTGATGGGTGCAGCAGGACCAACATGGCACAGCATACATATGTAATAAACCTGCACATGTACCCTACAAACTTGAAAGTATATAATAATAATAAATAAATTAAAAAAAAAAAATTTACTAAAGGATCATAAAAAAAAAAGAAAACAGTATATTGTTTAGAGATATGAACATACATGGAAAAATCATAAAAACAAGGAAAAGATGAACACAAATCGGGACACTGGCCACCATCTCTGAGGGCCAGGGAGAGAGGGAAATTGGGGTTGGGCCCACAGGTGCTTCTGAGGTTTGATCAGGTTCTGGTTCTCAAGGTGGGTGGCAGATACGACAGGTGGTCATTTTAGTCTCTTTAAAATGTAAAGTGTGTTATCGGCTGGGTGAGGTGGCTCACACCTGTAATCCCAGCACTTTGGGAGGCCAGGGCAGGCAGATCACTTGAGGTCAGGAGTTTGAGAACAGCCTGGCCAACGTGGTGAAACTCCGTCTCTACTAAAATTACAAAAAGTAACTGGGCGTGGTAGACGCACTTGTAATCCCAGCTACTTGGGAGGCTGAGGCAGGAGAATCACTTGAACCAAGGAAGTGGAGGTTGCAGTGAGCTGAGATCACGCCACTGCACTCCAGCCTGGGCGACAGAGCGAGATTCTGTCTCAGAAAACAAAAAAAAGTGTGTTATCTATACTTTTGTACGTAAGATACATTCTACGGGTAAAAAATAGAATAGATCATGGAGACATAATACAAGGTGTTATGATCACCATGTGATAATGATTTTTTGGTAAGTTAATATGCGTACAAAAAAGAACAGAAGATATGTCAACTGATAGTTGCGGTTATGTCCCGACTGTGGCACTGATCTCCTTCGTGTTTTCTGTGTTACAGCTTTGTGTACTGAGCCTACAGTTTTTGCAAGCTTTTTTAAAACTGAATTAATCTAAGTACATCAAGTATGGCACCGAACCATGCTACCCAATGTGTTTCCAGCTTCCCAGAAAGAGCGTCCCGATCCTTTCCCCACGTCCAGCACACAGGCCACATATGCTCGATGATACAGGAGTTGGTTTGACATGAAATAAAAAACAGCAAAATTTCTCACATCATAACTGGTAACTACTGGGTATCTATTCATCTCTATTCTAATCACATCCTTTTATGTTTTAAAGTCCTATTTCTGGCTTTACTTCATCCTTTACTTTCCCTCCTCTTCCCATGGGCATTTTAAAGAAAATCTCTCAAACAGGGCCTGGCATATATACCAAGCATTCAATAACTACTAGTTCCCTCAATACCACGCTGTGTCTTGAACAAGTTAACACAATCCTAGCTCCAGTTCTTCACAATAACTGAGGAGATCCCTTCTTGCCTAAACCTGCGCACTTTCAACGTCGAGTCCATAATGTGGCAAGGGCCAATGGCGACAGGAAGGAGAGGCACGCTTCCCACCCCACTGCACCCCGCCCACAGCCTTCTCCCAGCCCTACTCAACCCCACCTTTGTCCTCTCCAGATATACTAAGCGGTTATTATCTTAGCAAATAAAGTACACATAAAGCTGATGTGCTAGAAGCGATGCAATAATTACACTGAAATTAAATATTATGTAATGCTAACCATATACAACAAATAGAAACTTAATACAACAGCCGGGTGCGGTGGCTCACGCCTGTAATTCCAGCACTTTGGGAGGCTGAGGCGGGTGGATCACAAGGTCAGGAGTTGGAGACCAGCCTGGCCAACATGGTAAAACCCCGTCTCTACTAAAAATACAAAAATTAGCTGGGCGTGGTGGCAGGCGCCTGTAATCCCAGCTACTTAGGAGGCTGAGGCAGGAGAATTGCTGGAACTCAGGAAGCAGAGGTTGTAGTGAGCCACGATCACACCACTGCACTCCAGCCTGGGCAACAGAGCAAGACTTCGTCTTGGAAAAAAAAAAAGAAATTTAAAACAACTAAATTTATTTTTAAAACAAAATAGTTTTCATAGTCTCAACTTTATTTAAAAGTTATAAACATTTAAAATATAATATTGGTTAAATACATACAAATCATTAATATTACTTACATTATATTATTACTCTTATGGGCTCTTCCAATGTTTTCACACCACCGATATTTACAAATATCATAAACCAGTAACTCTTCTGGGAAAAAGTAGTTCCAACGCCGAATTCCTAAAATGCAAATAATGTTTCTAAAGGTACTATCACTCTATCATATAACAGTTAACAAAGGATGAGATTAACTTTACCTCCTTTAATGCCATCTTTATTCACCAAAGAAAGAACAAAATGATCAACTTCAGGATAGGGAGAGCACTGAAAACCTCCAATGGTTTCTACTGCAACAGAGAGAATGATTTATAAATTACAATCGCTGAAAGCTGAGAAGTTACATTTTGATTAAATGCTGTTGAGTACAATTATGGGTTTTGCAATCTCTCGGCCTTCCCTCACTTTTTGCAATTTCAGTCAATTCATGTTTGTTATACTACAAGGAAGCAGGTAAAAGTCAAACCTCTCAATTAGGTCAAATGTTAACTAATTTCATGAAAAGCGCTTGAAATAATTTCAACTGCTGTCTTCATTTTGGCAAACAGAAAGGCAGTGCCTCACATCCGGAACAGGCCTAGCTCCATCAGCCAGGCCTTGGTGTTGCCATGCGCTAGCCTGGCACGCCTACCTCAGCCTGGGCATTGTCCTGTGAACACAGGCACTCACAGAACGTCAACAACAGATAAGGCCCCTGTGGTCATGAGGACTCAAGGAACAAAGATAACCCCTGGGTAATCATGTCCGAACACAGACAAAACAGGAACATCTTCCAAACCACAAAAATGACCAACACCCCTGATCTCGGCGAACATAAGCAACTGGTTTTTGTTTGTTCGTTTGTTTTTAACAAATTACACTGTTAATTTCTATTCTGGTTTCCCTTCAGTTAAGCTTTACTAAGAAAACCAGTCATAGAATTATGCCTGACAACACCCAACGCAGAACAAACCCCAGGGTTCCTGGTGTGCTCCCCCCGCCCACCCATTCCAAGCCCAAATCCAATCCTCCCGGTCCTTTCCAACCCCTCTTCCCGAGATGCCCCACTTTACTGAGGTTCCCCGTGGTGTGTGCTGGCCATCGCTTCCCTGGCAATACACTCAGCTGACCTGCTACAGGTGTGTGCCCTGAGGCCTTTAGCTGGAAGGTACTGACAATCCAATTATATTTTCTAAAAAGCTACTTAGTAATTTAGAATGACCTATTTTAAGTATCGTTTAATTTTTTTTTTTTTTTTCTTGAGACGGAGTCTGGCTCTGTGGAGTGCAGTGGCGCGATCTCGGCTCACTGCAACCTCCGCCTCCCCGGTTCAAGCAGTTCTCCTGCCTCAGTCTCCTGAGTAGCTGGGACTACAGGCACCCGCCACCATGCCTGGCTAATTTTTGTACTTTTAGTAGAGATGGGGTTTCCCTACATTGGTCAGGCTGGTCTCAAACTCCTGACCTCATGATCCGCCTGCTTTGGCCTCCCAAAGTGCCGGCATTACAGGCATGGGCCACCGAACCCAGCCAGTATAATTTTTTTCTTTTTCTTTTTTTTTTTTTTGAGACGGAGTCTCGCTCTGTCACCCAGGCTGGAGTACAGTGGCGCGATCTCGGCTCACTGCAAGCTCCGCCTCCAGGGTTCACACTATTCTCTGCCTCAGCCTCCAGAGTAGCTGGGACTACAGGTGCCTGCCACCGCGCCTGGCTGATTTTTTGTAATTTTAGTAGAGACGGGGTTTCACCGTGGTCTGGATCTCCTGACCTCGTGATCCAAGTTTGCTTTAAATGAAGTTTATGTTTCACTTACTAAAATGATATATATAATTGGAGAAATATTGGAAAACATATTAATGTGGAAATGTGAGATGTGGACTCTAAATCAATGTCTATAAATACATATGAAACAGAAGAAAATAAACATAAGAAAATGTTATCTATATTTTAAAGTAAGCTTGTAATCATACTATACACATAATTTTAGAGACTACTTTTTCTTTTAACATCACAAATGGGTGTTTTCCACATTATACAGACTTCATAAATTTAAATTAAACAGCTAGAGGATTTCATAGTATATAACCAACTCACTTTTGCTGTACATTTAGATTGCTTTCATTTTTTCACTATTATAAATAACAACAATATACAAAAATATGTGTATAAAAATGTTTACTGGGGGGTTTATGTAAGAAATATTTGAAAAAAACGCTCTATGTTCTTCAATAGAGGAATGGGTAAGTTACGACAGAGCTGTACCATGAAAAACTACACAACCATTAAAAGACTGAGGAAGATCTCTCTACATATATTGGAAACATAGGAAAAGCTCTTCTAGGTTAAATAGAAAATGACTGCAGTATTTACCTGACTGATCGTGGACAGAAGGGTGAAAAAGAAATTTAAGTTTTCATTTTGTTATGTGTTTATTTTATACAAATAACCTACATTAGTGAATAATACTTTTTTTTTTTTTTTTTTGAGATGGAGTCTCACCCTTGTTGCCCAGGCTGGAGTGCAGTGGCACAATCTCAGCTCACTGCAACCTCTGCCTCCCAGGTTGAAGCGATTCTCTTGCCTCAGTCTCCCGAGTAGCTGGGATTACAGGCACCTGTCACCATGCCTGGGTAATTTTTATATTTTTACTGATTTCACCATGTTGGCCAGGCTATTCTCAAACTCCTGAACTCAGGTGATCCACCCACCTCGGCCTCCCAAAGTACTCGGATTAGAGCATGAGCCACCACGCCCAGCGAATACTTCTTAATAAACATCTTTTTCATACTTTTTGCGTTTGAGATAGAAACCCTGAAGTAGATGAGTAATTGATTGATTAACTGACTGGCTGAGACAGGGTGTGATTCTGCTGCCCAGGCTGGAGTGCAATGGCACCATTAAGACTCAGTGCAGCTTCAACCTCCTGGCCTCAAGAGATCCTCCTGCCTCAGCCTCCTGAGTGGCTGGGACGACAGGCATGCACCACAACTCCTGGCTAATTTTTGGATTTTTTTGTAGAGACAGGGTTTTGCTAAGTTGCTCAGGATTGTCTCTAACTCCTGGGCTCAAGTGATCCTCCTGCCTCAGTCTCCCAAAGTGCTGGAATTACAGGTGTGCCTGGCTAGAGGTAGTTTTTGAAAGATCAGTGATTATGAATACTTAACATTTAAGATTTTAAAGGCAAAACAGATTCTGTATCCTTACATTTTGATAGGAATTTTTTTTTTTTTAATTACCTGAAGTAGCTGGGTGCAGTGGCTTGTACCTGTAATCCCAGCATTTTGGGAGGCTGAGGCAGACAGATCATTTGAGCCCAGGAGTTTGAGACCAGTCTGGGCAACATGGTGAAATCTCATCTCTACTAAAAACACAAAAATTAGCTGGGCGTGGTGGTGCACGCCTGTAGACCCAACTACTCTGGAAGCTGAGGCAGGAGGATGGCTTGAGCCTGGAAGGAGGAGGCTGCAGTGAGCTGAGATCGCACCACTGCACTCCAGCCTGGGTGACAAAGAGATGCTGTCTTAAAAAGAAAACAAACATCAAAAAATTTACCTGAAGTGCCGATACTGTTAAAATATCCAACTCCTTTTTGTTTATTCTGAGACGGGTCACATGTAAGAATTCGTAAAGTATCTGAGAACCTGAAGAAGAAATAGGTAAAAGAAACAAAGCACCATTACACTGGAACTACAAGGCCTGGCTACAGAAAGGATGCTGAATTCCTAATAGTTCCTCATTAAAATCCTTTGTTCAGCAGATAATTGTTCTAGGACATTTATTCCACATTTGCCCACAAAACCACGAACCCTACACATATAAAAAATATGATCTGTCAATTAAAGAAAATAATTTTTTAAAGAGTAGGTTGGTGATTACTTATAATACTATCCTCAATTACAGAATGGATCAGGGACTCTAGGACTGCTGAAGCCCTGTGTCCATGGTTTCACATCTGCAGATTCAACCAACTGCAGATCAAAAGTATGTTTTTTAAAAAACAATAAAAATAGGCCAGACGCAGTGGCTCACGCCTATAATCCCAGGACTTTGGGAGGCTGAGATGGGCTGATCACTTGAGGTCAACAGTTCGAGACCAGCCTAGCCAACATGGTGAAACCCATCTACTAAAAATACAAAAATTAGCCAGGTGTGGTGGCAGGCACCTGTAATTCCAGCTACATGGGAGGCTGAGGCAGGAGAACTGCTTAAACCTCGGAGGTGGAGGTTGCAGTGAGCTGAGATTGTATCATTGCACTCCAGCCTGGGTGACGGAGTGAGATTCCGTCTCAAAAAAATAAGTAAATAAGTGAAAATAAAAAATAAAAAAAAAATAATAAAAATAACAATAAAAATAATACAAATTAAAAACAATACAGTATAACAACTATATGGCATGTGTACTGTATTAGGTATAGGTAATCTAGCAGGATTTTTTACAGTATTATATATAGAGGATGTGTGTGGGTTACGTGAAAATAGTACATCCTTTTACATCTGCAGATTTTTGTATCCACAGGGGTCTTGGGATAATAATCACCCACAGACACCAGGTGACGACTATATAACTCTATTCACCAAACATAAAGAGCCTTTGAATTTTTTGTTACAACAATTGTAGAGGTGTGACTTATAGGAAGAAATGAAGGAAGAAGGAGGGGTGAGAGCAAAGGGAAAAACAGATTAAAATTAACGGAAAGAAAAGGTACATTCATAATCATAAAGGATTTAGCCTTTATTTCAAGAAGTAAAATACCTGGTATTGACTTGGATACACAAAAGACAAGGTGACTGTATTCAGTAGAAGAACCCTCCACCTCTGTAAGATTCATATTTAAACTGCGAAAGAAACGGGATTGGGTAATCGGGAGACTACCTGCACTTCCGGCTGTAGCTGCTTTTCCCATAGGAGCTAGAACTAACAATGTTGCTTTTCGCACTTCTCCATAAGTGGTAGAAAGAATGTGACCTTATTCTGGTGCCCACAGGGGGTGGCAGGAAATATACAATTTGTACACTCCTGCTACGGCACTTCCCATTTTCAGAATCTCAGATACTACTACTGCTGCCAACAACATTCACTGAGCAGATGCCATGAGCTGGGCACAGCTGTGTATGTTTTATGTGCACAATTTTAACTTTTTAAATGCTCTCGACAACTCCATAAGGTAGGTGTTAGTATCATTTCCATTTAAAAGTAGGAAACTCAGACCTTACTTCTGAGACATGTTATTAAAAGAACTCAAAGAGTACAAATCTATATATGAAGAAAAACAATCCATCTTCCATCCTCCTGGGTAATGGCTGTTAACTGTATAACCTGATACAACTATCCCTACAGCAATGTATTTTAGACAATTACTAAAATTAATTTCCAGAGAACTTTTCCTTAAAATTATATTTAAGTGGCCGGGCATAGTGGCTCACGCCTGTAATCCCAGCACTTGTGAGAGACCAAGGTGGGCAGATCACTTGAGGTCAGGAGTTTGAGACCAGCCTGCCCAACATGGGGAAACCCTGTCTCTACTAAAAATACAAAAATTATCTGGGTGTGGTGGTGCACACCTGTAGTCCCAGCTACTTGGGAGGCTGAGGCAGGAGAATCGCTTGAACCTGTGAGGCAGAGGTTGCAGTGAGCTGAGATCACACCACTGCACTCCAGCCTGGGCCACAGAGCAAGATTGTCTCAAAAAAAAAAAAAAAATTATATTTAGAAAGGCAAAAGGAAAAGAATTATGGCAAGGTGATGGTAATTTAGTCTGAACCTTAACCATTTTTTGGGCTGAAAAAGTTGCCAGCCTAGAAAAATGGGGAATGAAGGCAAATACAGTAAGTCCTCATTTAATGCCATGGATAGATTCTTGGAAACTGCAACTCTAAGAGAAATGACATCTAGCAGGTCTTTGAATAATGTTCTTTTGTTCAACATCATTTCCTTATAACGGCAGTCCCCAACCTTTCTGGCACCAGGGACCGGTTTCCTGGAAGACAATCTTTCCACGGGTGGGGCGGGGGCGAGATGGGCTGGTTTCAGACTGAAACTGTTTCACCTCAGACCATCAGGCATTAGATTCTCATAAGGAGTGTGCAGCCTAGATCCCTCCCATGCACAGTTCACAGCAGGGTTTGCACTCCTATAAGAATCTAATGCCACTGTGGATCTGGCAGGAGGCAGAGCTCAGGTGGGAAGGTGGCTGCTCGCTCGCTCGCCTACTGCTCACCTCCTGCTGTAGGGTCCAGTTCCTAACCACAGACCACTGGTCTGTGACCCGGCGACCACTGCCTTATAACATGGATGAGAAAAAACAACTGGATTCATCATACATCACTTTGTTTAAAGTTCAGTTTCCAATAACTTATCAACATCAAATGATGACTTGTTATAGTATTTCTGTTGAAAGATGACTTTCACAGATTTTATTTTTTTTTATTCATTTATTTTAGTTTTTAGCAATGGGGTCTCACCCTGTCACCCAGACTGCAGTGCAGTGGTGCATTCATAGCTCACTGCAGCCTTGAACTCCTGGGCTCAAGTGATCCTTCTACCTCAGACTCCTGAGTAGCTGGGACGACAGGCATGTGCTACTGTGCCCAGCCAACTTAAATACTTTTAAAAAATGAACGAAACATGGGAACCTAAAGTTTCAACAATAGAACTCACAATAAATTCCAGAGTGTCAATATAATGGAAATTTTACACAGGCATTAGAAGTTTTATTTACAATTAATTGTTGGCAAATTCTTAACAAATATTCATAACATCAAGTAGAAAAAACAAATGACAATCATCTAAATAATCTCAAGAATATTTTTTGAATAAAGGAGCTATACAAATTATATGTATGTGCATACATGAAAAGAAAATGAGGCATTTAATAGTAAAATATTTCCAGGTGCAACACCAGTAGTACGCTTTCTTCTTTACAGAAGTGATAATCATTTTAGAAAAATTGGAAAATATACTAAATATAATCCTAAAAAGATATACAGAGAAAATTAAGTGTTCAAATATACGTTTTACTATTATCTTTTAGCTAATGGAGAAAAGAGAAAAGTTAACTTAGAACTGTAAGAACTGGCTGGGCGCAGTGGCTCACGCCTGTAATCCCAGCACTTTGGGAGGCCGAGGTGGGCAGATCACCTGAGGTCAGAAGTTCGAGACAAGCCTGGCTAACATGGTCAAACCCCATCGCTACTAAAAATACAAAAATTAGCTGGGTGTGGTGGCGGGCACCTGTAGTCTCAGCTACTCCGGAGGCTGAGGCGTGAACTTGGGAGGCGGAGTTTGCAGTGAGCCGAGATCATGCCACTGCACTCCAGCCTGGGCGACAGAGCAAGACTGTATTCAAAAAAAAGAGCGGTAAGAACTGACTTTTTCTTAAGGTAGAATGAATGTAGATGATTTACATTTTAGTAATACACAATGCCATTCACTGTTTAATAAATAAATATTCATGAATACAAAATGGTTTGATGCTGCTACTACATACCTGACGTTGCTGACCAAAGAAGAGAGAAAACACTGATATTCGTCAGAAACACCCTTTGGCCGTACAGGAAAAAATGCGTTATCTTCAGGAACCTCCAAAGCCACACGCTTTCCTATTTTTGATGATTTATATAGCCGAAAGTTTCTATTTCTTGTATAAACTCCTACATCAAAAAGTAATAAAACAATATGAAAGCATGTTTTCTGTGATTAGTTTTATAGTCAGCAAATATTCAATTTTTATATAGCATTAATAAAAGAAATAAGTATTTTCTACATGTAGCTGTAAACAAAATAAACAAAATTAAAGCACTATATAAATTAAAATAAACTGCAGTCAGCATGGAGGAATGCCACATTCTGAAATAGCAAACTCAATTATTCTGCAGCAATTCTGCAACTGAAACAAATGGAAAAGCTGGATGCAGGTATTGGAAAGTTTGAGACAACCAGAGCTTCTAAGACAGTGAGGTTGTGCCATGCCAAATCCCAGAGAAAAGGGAAGGACCAAAATCAAACAAATATCTAGAATAAATCTAACAACATATGGATAAGATTTCTATTCAGTAAATTATAAAACATTATAGAGAAAAATTAGAGAATCCCTAAGTAAATAGATGGGCCTACCATGTGCATAGATTGGAAGACTCAGTATTACAAAAATGTCAACGCTCCCCAAGTTGATCTGTAGAGTCGAGGCAATCCAAATAAAAATTCTAGCAGGATTTGTTTGCGTAAACTGGCAAACTGACTCTAAAATTTAAACAGAAGTGCAAAAGCTCAAGAATAACCAAGAAATTTCAAAAAACAAATTTGGAGGAATTGTTTTTCCTAGATATAAAGACTTACAACAAAACCATATTAGACAGTGTGGTGCCTGTCTAATATATAAAACTATATTAGACAGGAATAGATCAATAGAACAATGAAGCAGAACAGGGTCCAGAAACAGACCAAAATATATACAGCCACTGTATATAGCAAAGGTGGCACTGCTGAGCAGTAGGTAAAGGACAGTCATTTCAACAAACAGTGCTGAGCCAACCGGATATTCACAAAAGAAAACATGAATCTTGACTGCTCCTCACTCAATAAGCAAATCCTTTCCAAGTAGACTGTAAATCTAAACATAAAAGCCATGCCAGGTGCAGTGGCTTGTGCCTGTAATCCCAACATTATGGGAAGCCATGACAGGAGGATCACTTGAGGCCTGGGCAACAGAGCAGACCCTGTCTCTACAAAAAATAAACAAATAAAAAAATTGTGTTGCTCTATGATACTTAGAGAGAGAGAGAGAAAGAGACAGAGAGGGGGACAGTGAAAGGAAAGGAAAGGGGCAGGGGAGGGGCAGAAGGGAAGGGGGAAGGGAAGGGGGAAGGGAAGGGGAAGGGGGGAAGGGAAGGGGGAAGGGAAAGGGGAAGGAAAGAGAAGGGAAGGGAAGAGGAAGTGAAGGGAGAAGGGAAGGGAGAAGGGAAGGGAGAAGGGAAGGGAAGGGAGAAGGGAAGGGAAGGGGGACAGGAAAGGGAGAAGGAAAGGGAAGGGGGAACGGAAAGGAGGAGGGAAGGGAAAGGAGGAGGGAAGGGAAAGGAGGAGGGAAAGGAAGGGAGGGGAGGGAAGAAATTGATTTAAAAATGTGGTCGTATGCACTTGTAGTTCTAGCTACTGCTGAGGCTGAGGCAGGAGGATTGCTTGAGCCCAGGAGTTCAAGGCTGCAGGATCATACCACTGTACTTCAGCCTGGGCAACAGAATGAGACCTTGTCTCTAAAAAATAATGAATTAAACATAAACATAAAAGGCAAAACAATAAGCTTTTAGAAGATAAAGAAGAAAAGCAAAAGAATACCTTCATGGCTTTGGGATAGGCCAAGTTTTTTTAACAGGATGCAAGAAACACTGACCACAGAGGAAAACACTGATAAAATCAGACTACTACTACTATTTAATGACTTATGTTCCTCAAAGACATGACTAAGGGTGCAAAGACAACCACAAACATACACTACAGTTTACCCTTGAATAACAAGGGTTTCAGCTAAATAGCACCACTTTTTTTTTTTTTTTTTTTTTTTTGAGACGGAGTCTCGCTTTGTCGCCCAGGCTGGAGTGCAGTGGCCGGATTTCAGCTCACTGCAAGCTCCGCCTCCCGGGTTCCCGCCATTCTCCTGCCTCAGCCTCCCGAGTAGCTGGGACTACAGGCGCCCGCCACCTCGCCTGGCTAGTTTTTTGTATTTTTTAGTAGAGACGGGGTTTCACCATGCTAGCCAGGATGGTCTCAATCTCCTGACCTTGTGATCCGCCCGTCTCAGCCTCCCAAAGTGCTGGGATTACAGGCTTGAGCCACCGCGCCCGGCCAATAGCACCACTTATATGTGATTTTTTTTTCTTTCTTCTTCCTTTTTTTTTGATACTGAGTCTCGCTCTGTTGCCCAGGTTGGAGTGCAGTGGTACGAACTTAGTTCACTGCACCCTCTGCCTCCCAGGTTCGAGTGATTCTCATGTATCAGCCTCCCGAGTAGCAGGAATTACAGGCATGCACCACCACGCCTGGCTAATTTTTGTATTTTTAGTAGAGATGGGGTTTCACCATGTTGGTCAGGCTGGTCTTGAACTCCTGACCTCAAGCAATCCACCTGCCTCGGCCTCCTAAAGTGTTGGGATTACAGGCGTGAGCCAAATTTTTTTCAATAAGTATATTGGAAACTTTTGGGGGGACTTACAACAATTTGAGAAAACTCACAGATGAACCATATAGCCTAAAAAATTAGAAAACGTTAGAAAATAAATAAAAATAATTAGAAAAAGTGTTCATGAATGCATAAAATATATGTAGATGGCTAGTCTAAGTTATCATTTACTGCCATAAAATGTACATAAGTCTGTTATAAAAAAGTTAAAATTTATCCAAACATATGCACACCCTTGCAGACTGTACATGATGCCATTCACAGTTGGGAAAAATCTAAACAAATGTAAAGACAGAGTATTAAATCATAACTGCGTAAGATTAACCATAGTACATACTACACTACCACAATAATTTCTTAGCCACCTCCTCTTGCTATTGCAGTGAGCTCAGGTATCTGCCTACAACACGGCCTGATGCCAGTCCTCTCCATCTGAGCAGGTCATTACACCAATTAATTGCGTTTCACAGTCAAAAGTGATCCTTGGCCGGGCGCGGTGGCTCACGCCTGTAATCCCAGCACTTTGGGAGGCTGAGACGGGTGGATCACAAGGTCAGGAGATCAAGACCATCCTGGCCAACACAGTGAAACCCCGTCTCTACCAAAAATACAAAAAATTAGCCGGGCATGTGGTGGGCGCCTGTAATCCCAGCTGCTCGGGAGGCTGAGGCAGGAGAATGGCGTGAACCCAGGAGGCGGAGCTTGCAGTGAGCCAAGATTGCGCCACTGCACTCCAGCCTGAGCGACAGAGCAAGACTCTGTCTCAAAAAAAAAAAAAGAGTAGGGTATCAGTAATGAAGATTTTGGGGAGTCAAAAGTTATACATGGATTTTGATCTACACAGAGAAGTTGGTTCCCCAAGCCCTGCATTGCTGAAGAGTCAACTGTATGTGATTCCAATTACACAGTAAAAATACAGGCAAAACTAACCCACAGAGTTAGAGGACAGAATAGTTGTCACCCCGGGACAGAGGGAGGGGTCCTGACTGGAAGGGGGATGAAGTTGGGGGTCCTGGTCATCTATCTCTTGTCTTGGGTAGTGTGGTGACAAGGGGTGTTTATTCTGTAATCAAGTATATATTTTTCTGTATAAATGTTATACTTCAACAAAAAAGTTTCTTAACAAGATTTCAGCATATACTATGAAATTTCTGAACTTTCCAAGGACGGTTTAGGAAACTTCCCCACCCTCTCTGGATATGTGAGTAAATCCAGGCGTATGTATCAAGAGGACCAGGGAGATTTTCTTGCTAGTCCGGTAGCCTGACTTCCAAGGTTAGGTGTGCTGTGACCTGGGGTACTGTGTTATACTGGGGTAGAAGTAGAGACAGGTGCTGGCCACTGCTGCTCTCCCTGGATCAACTTCCTGTTATGCACTCGGCCTCACTGACTGCAGGCTAGTCCCGCCCGGAGACGACATCCTGCTCATAAAGCAAAACCTGTCAGGCTTGGAAGAAGGTGCCTCTGCCTGTGTGACTGCTCCACCTCACACTCCTCTTCCTCTGTCTTTCCAAGTTCTGGTGCTCGATTGCCAGGGGTGCTAGAAAAACATGAAATCCAGCAGGAACACGTCCCTAATCTCGGTACACTGTTGGCCTGGGATTCTGACCTATACCTTAAACCTACCTTCCCTCAGCCTTTACACACTGAAGCTCTCTGAGGTGTTCAAAGCCAGCAGCAAAAATGTTGCTGTCTGGCAGGTACAATGGCTCACACCTGTAATCCCAGCACTTTGGGAGGCTGAGGCAGACAGCTCATGAGGTCAGTAGTCTCAGACCAGCCTGGCCAACATGGTGAAACCCCATCTGTACTAAAAATACAAAAATTAGCCGGGCGTGGTGGTACGCACCTGTAATCCCAGCTACTCAGGAGGCTGAGGGAGGCGAATCATTTGAACCTGGGAGGCGGAGCTTGCAGTGAGCCGAGAACGTGCCACTGCACTCCAGCCTGGCGACAGAGCAAGACTCCGTCTTAAAAAAAAAAAAAAAGAAAGAAAGAAAGAAAAAGAAAAAACCTGCTGCTGTCATGGCTTTTGAAATCACAAGCTAGGGCCTCACTATAAAAATGAGGTGCAGTTCACCAAATGGGAGCTGTTGTGTTAGGGTCTTGATTGGCCTGTTGTTGAATTATGCTCAAGTCCTGTCAGCCCAGGGCTTCTGACATCCTCAGGCTCTGAGACCAAGGCCTAGCAAAGCCACACTGGGTTAAGAAATCACTGGTTTCAACACAGCACGAAAGCTGATGAAATGGGCCCTGCCACGACCACTGAGATCTTCGGCAAGGAAAGCATCCAGGCTCACTGCGCCACGTGAGTACTGCTTTTACACTGGGTCTGTTTTTCAAATGTCTGTACTCTGACTTCACCTCTCAGCAGTCCTGGAGGAAGCTGGTCCAACTGTTCCTGTAAAACTCCCTCAACAGGAATCCTCTGGACACACAGAGCAGAAGGCAGCCACAGCCATCCTCTGCTGGACCCCTCTAAGATCTCTGGAGAAAAACCTCACACATTCCCAGCACCTGAACTCGCTGCTTGCATCCTGCTGGGGACTTGGGCAGTGGAAGAAGCGAGAATCCCAAGCACGGTGACGAGTGGGCACCAACCTGTCACTCACGAAAGCACCAGGACCGTCTGATAGAGACAGCTGTCAATCTTACTTACCAAGATCCACAAAAAGATGCTTCTCTCCCACATTATTCTTCACAACTAGAAACGAAAGGTCAGGACTGCTTTGCTCAGCTGACCCCAGCCTCTCCAGTTCCTCTGAATTCAATGTCCAGCTTTCCCCTGTAGCCTTCTCTGTGAAAGAAAATTCTTGTCTTGCAGGTGCTTCCAAAAAATGGGGAAATCCGTGGCCTGTTGTCTCTGAAGCGCTATCATCATCTTCACTGCCGAGCAAGTCAAGAGCAGGCTGCAAAATTTTTCTCAAAAAATTACCTAAGGAGAAAAGCTGTTATGATTCACCCGATTCTTCTTTTCCATACACCATATCTTAAGGTCTAGCCATGAATCCACACATGACAATTTTTTTTTTTTTTTTGGAGACAGAGTCTTGCTCTGTCGCCCAGGCTGGAGTGCAGTGGCCGGATCTCAGCTCACTGCAAGCTCCGCCTCCCGGGTTTACGCCATTCTCCTGCCTCAGCCTCCCGAGTAGCTGGGACCACAGGCGCCGCCACTAGTTTTTTGTATTTTTAGTAGAGACGGGGTTTCACTGTGTTAGCCAGGATGGTCTCGATCTCCTGACCTCGTGATCCGCCTGTCTCGGCCTCCCAAAGTGCTGGGATTACAGGCTTGAGCCACCGCGCCCGGCCCACACATGACAATTTTATACAGAAAACCATTTTTTAATTTCTGGTTTCAAAACCAAGTTGCTATAAATTGTTACATGCCAGTCCTGTGACTTACTTCCTTTTGTGAAATCGTTTACCTTTTCAAGTCCATTGACTTGGGAGCCTGGTGTCAGATGTAAACAAATCATCTTAGAAGGGAAAGTTCATTTGAGAAGATGTGTCAATGCTGCCTGAGCCTAAGAGGCTGTCATCCAGAAAACACTACTTATTAACACATACTGGGACATTCAATGATTAAAGAATGAAGGGCCTCGTGCCCTTAAGGGATCATAAAAATAATAATAATGAAGAATGAAGGTCTATATAAGGAAACTACTGTTCAGCTAACAGACAGAAGCACTGAGGAAATCTCAGGGAGTCAGGGTGCTGGCAAATTTCTCAAGAGCTTATTTTCTCTCCTTTACCTGCCACGACATGCCCTGCAAACCCTGGCTTTCACAGCCGTCAGCCCCCAGGCTGCTGCTCCTACCTCTGCCTCAAACTGGGCACAAAATGGACTACGGCCTCGGAGCTAACATCCACAACAAAAGCAATTCGATACATTTACTGTACTTCAACATTTATTCTAAAAACTCTGAGTAACAGTAGTCCTATCTGTACCATGAAAAGTTGGTAAGAAAATCCAGAACTTCTTCGAACTCTCACATTTTACACCATGAAATCAAATAATTTGGCTATTAAGTTGCTTCATGTATACCAATACTCAAGAAATGCAATACTGTAAGAAAAAGTTAATTTTAATCTGTAGAACTGTTATTGTTTAGATTCATTCTTCACTTTATTTACCAGAAAGGCTTGGGTCCTTACATTATAACAAATGCATGCTCTAAATTCAAAATTTTCTTTCTTCACATTAGATTTTATTACTTGCCTACTCAACCAGCTGTGGTGGCTCATGCCTATAATCCCAGCATTTTGGGAGGCTGAGGCAGGCGGATCACTTGAGATCACTTGAGACCAGCCTGGCCAACATGGTGAAACCCTGTCTCTACTAAAAATATAAAAATAAGTTGGACGTGGTGCTGGGCACCTGTAATCCCAGCTACTTGGAGGCTGAGGCAAGAGAACTGCTGGAACCTAGGAGGCGGAGGTTGCAGTGAGTCAAGATCATGCCACTGCACTCCAGCCTAGGTGACAGAGTGAGACTCTGTCTCACAAAAAAACAAAAACAAAACAACAAAAAAAAATTACTTCCCTACTCAAAGAAACAAATCCAATTTCTTACAAAGCACTAAATGTCAAAATCAAAACAAAAGCATTCGGTCTCGCAATGATATGCTGGTACGGGATGGATTCCTTCTGGAATGAGGGAGAGAAAGTAAACACCAAGTGGAAAGAAATCACAACACATCAAAGGAAAACAAAGCAATCTAAACCCAAACTGATAAAGCTAATTTTCCTGAAAACTTAACATTGCAGTTACTTGACCCCACACAATAAGAGAAGAGAGTGCACGGTTGCAGAAACGGAGGCAATGGCAGTGCTGGGGAGGCCACAGGCCTTGGAACCCTGGCATGGAGCAACCATGGCCAGGACCATGACATGAGGCCTGTCACCAGCATCAATGCTAACACACTGGCCCCAGCAAACCACACTGCTTTCTACTTCCCTTCCAGGATCTTATTGTCCCCAGCCCTCATGAGGACAGGAACTATCTTATTTGCTGGAAATAACTCAAAAGACTAGTCGGTCAGAAATTTGAGGTATGACAGCAAACTGGCAGAAGAGTATTTTTAGGCAGATCAAGAGCTAGGATCTCTTATATTTAACTGAATTCTCTTCTCCGAAAGGCTGACAACAGCAACTAGAAATGTCATCCAAAGATACACTAAGGGAAGAAAAAAGGAAAAATTCTGAATCACTTCATACTCTCTGCATCTGTGGCTCTGGCAGCTCCTAATTCTAGGGCAAAGGGGCTGAGGTGACAGCCCAGTTACCAGGCCTGATCACATCTCTCCAGCCACACTAGACCATTCACTGTCCCCCATTATTAGCCACACACTCTTATCTCCATAGCTTTGCTTATGCTGTTCTGACTGTAAAGCCTTTCTTACCTTTGACTATACAATGAAATCTGACTGAAAGCCCAGATGAATGCCATCTGCTTTCAGAAGATACCTGTAGCAAAAACTGCTGGTACCTCACAAATTTCTATTCTCTCCTTCCTGAGCAAGAGATTCTCAGCTTTCGGCCTGTGGCTAGTAGTCATAGAGCAGACGATGACCAGTAAACAGCAAGCAAAGAAATAGCCTGTTTGGTGCTCTGCCTCCACACCCTGACAGCAGTGCCTCCTCACTATTCATGCATTCATTCGGAAGGGATTTATTCAGATACGACTGAGCAAGAAGGCCACACACTGCAGAAAGGCAGCAAGCACGGGGGCTGGAGTCAGAGACAGCTCAGTTTCTGTTTTGGCTTTGCCATCTGCCAGCTCTGTGACTTTGGTCAAATCTAAACCTTAACATTCCCCAGCTGCTTAACAGGAATAACAATGGCACCTACCTTTTGGAGTTGCTGTAAGGAGTGAACAAGAAAATGAAATTAAGGAATTAGCACAATGCCTGGCACATGTAACTGCTTAAAAGCCTTGGTTGTACAGCCTTAGGAGTCCCTAAAGGTATTTATTAATACCTTCTGGATGAATGCACGAACAGGGAGGACCAGGTGAACAGACCACATCGTGTTAGACAGCCGCATCAGCAAGTGCAGAGGCCCAAGCACTACAGAAAATGTGGCCCGTGATAGGAGCTGAATGAAAAGGGCAGGGTGGCGGGAGATGAGGCTGCCAACTTGTATTTATTGTTGTTGTTGTTATTCTTATATTAATAATATTAGTAATATTATTGATAATGATATTTTTATTATGGGCTAAGCTCTGGAAATACAAAAGTAAGAAACAGTCCCTGCCCTAGAGAAACATTAAGTAGAATAGAGGAGATGACAAAGAAAACAGGAAATGACCATAGGAAGTGGTAAATGCTTTGACACAATAACTCTGGACATTCTCTGCAACCCAGAGGAACACTAATCTAAGTAAGGCTTAGGGTTTCAGACGTGACAGAAACAGCTTCTCACATGGTTTGATGGCGACAGAGTCCTAACAGGCCAGGGGCTCATCCCTGTAATCCCAGCACTTTGGGAGGCCGAGGCAGGCAGACCACAAGGTCAGGGGATCAAGACCATCCTGGCTAACATGGTGAAACTCTGTCTCTACTAAAAATACAAAAAATTAGCTGAGTGTGGTGGCACACGCTTGTGGTCCCAGCTACTCGGGAGGCCAAGGCAGAAGAATCACTTGAACCCAGGTGGCAGAGGTTGCACTGAACTAAGAACGTGCCACTGTACTCCAGCCTGGGCGACAGAGCGAGACTCCGTCTCAAAAAAAAAAAAGTCTCACTTTCACCGTTCTCCAAGCCTCTAAGTTCATTCTTTAGGTTTGGATGGGTGAGTGTGTTTCTCACAGGATTAGGGAGAGAGACCGAGAAGGAACGTCCAGCTGAGCTAACAGGAAACAGGCAGGTGATGAGAGCCTTGTGAAAACAGCACGCCGGGTTTCTGTGGCCACCTTCCCCTAAGCCAGAAATCAGGTTCTTGACTTTCATGCCAGTGCTTTAGTGACTATGTCCACACCTTTTATTGTAGGTGGCTGTGAAACTCTAAGACACTAGAAGCTCTGAACCGAATTACCTGTTACCTGAGCTTCAGTCAATCATCTGCTGTTTGGACCCTTGCCCTACCCCTCTCAGGATTTGGCTTCTGTTCAGACCTCCATTATGGAGTTCCCATTCTACCTGTGTTTCTCCTTTGGACTGACTTAATGTTTAACACCTGGGCCTACATCTCTAAATGCCCAGGCCTGAGATAAATAATCTAGTTTCACTTTCAGACTTGTACCTCTAGAATTATCCCAACCCTGAAGCTCTGCCTGGAACAATAAACAAGTCATCTTTGATACGACCTGGGACCGAAGCCCCAAAGCAAGGCCGAAGCAAAGGTCAGAAATCCAGAAGCAACATTGCAGATAAGGCTTGAAATGGAAAGGCCTCTCATGAACTTTCCAGGAAACTGAAATAAATCCTGTTGGAGCAGAAACCACTATCTGGACATGGATAGCCATCCCACTATCTATGATTAGAGATGCAAATGCCAAAGAAGTCCTGAATAGGCTGATGTGTCTAGAACAGAAAGCAGGTCTAAAGCTAAAGGAACATCTTGAAAACATGAAGAAACACATTGCCTTTTTTTTTTTTTTTTGAGACAGGGTCTCACTCTGTTGCCTAGGCTGGAGTGCAGTGGTGTCATCTTGGCTCACTGCAACCTCTGCCTCCTGGGTTCAAGCAATCCTTGTGCCTTAGCATCCCGAGTAGCTGGGACTACAGGCATGCACCACCATGCCCGGCTAATTAGTAGAGACAGGGTTTCGCCAGCGTGGCCAGGCTGGTCTCAAACTCCTAGCCTCAAGTGATGCACCCAGCTTGGCCTCCCAAAGTGCTGGAATTGCAGGCGTGAGCCACTGCACTCAGCCCACATCACATTTTTTAGGATAAGTTAATGACCATAAAAGTTGATATGTATGCACAAAATTTTAAGAGGAACAAGAGCATATGAGTTTTGAATACAACTCCATGGTTTTTAAAAAGCAGTATACTTACCAACATGAATATTATCTTTAAATGCCACATCATGGAGCTGAAATATTAAATGCCGGCTGAATTTCTCATCAGTGCTAGAATCCAAGTTCAAAACATCTTCAGCTGAGCAATTAACACCATATAACTCTCGAAGCGCTTTACACACATACTAAAAACACAAGTAAAATGCAAATAATTTATATTTTTTGTCTTAAAGTTTTTCTATAAGCAATAAGCATCTCTTTAAATATAATCTATGAGTTAAAAAGTCATTAATTTCTGATCAGGCACAGTGGCTCATGCCTGTAATCCCAGGACTTTGGGAGGCCAAGGCGGGCAGATTATTTGAAGTCAGAAGTTTGAGACCAGCCTAGCCAACACGGTAAAACCCAGTCTCTGCTAAAAACACAAAAATTAGCCAGGCGTGGTGGCGGGTGTCTGTAAATCCCAGCTACTCAGGAGGCTGAGGCAGGAAGATCACTTGAACCCAGGAGGCGGAGGTTGCAGTCAGCCAAGATGGTGCCACTGCACTCCAGTCTGGGTGACAGAGAGAGACTCTGTCTCAAAAAAAAAAAAAAGTCATTAATTTATTTTGTAATGGTTTTATTTACCAGAAAGTGTCTAATTCATACTGAGCCTGAATTCAGCTCTAAGAATACAGCCTCTGAGACTACATGGCACTGAGCATGACGGCCATGCACAGTAGAAAAGCAGCAAGCACGGGGCTGGAGTCAGAGACAGCTCAGTGTCAGTTTGGGCTTTGCCATCTGCCAGCTCTATGACTTTGGTCAAATCTAAACCTTAACATTTCCCAGCTGCTAAACAGGAATAACAATAGCAGCTACCTTTTGGAGTTGCTGTAAGGAACAAACAAGAAAATGAAATTTTTAGCACAGTGCCTGGCACATGTAACTGCTTAAAAGTTTTGGTTGTGCAGCCTTAGGACAAGTCCCTAAAGCTTCAATCTTCTCATTTGCAAAATGAAGCTACTAAGAACTACCGGGCAATATTATCTTGACATGAGCAAAAATGTTTATGAACTGCCGTCACTTTGGATACCTAAAAGTTAGGCCACAAATTGTATTTTTAATAATGTTTGGGCATTCTTCTAACACCACACTCCCCTCATGCTCTCTGGCTTTACTCTTCTGTAAATTCTCACTTCCTCACAAAGGGCTTCCTTGATTTCCCTCTCTACATCAAATTCCCCCTGTATACTCTTTCTCTCTTTATAGACTTACACAGCTACAATTTTAGGTTGATTTATGTGATTAGTTTGACATGTTTTATCTATATTACAGAGGCTCTTCCTCCATATTTGTTCTCTCCCTCTGTAGAAACAGAATCCCGATTTTTAGCTAGATTGGAGGCCATCCAGAACAAAGACTACATTTCCCAGGCTCCTCCACAGCAGGGTGTGGCTGCTAAGTTGTCGCCCAATGGGATGTGAGAAGGAAAGTATGCCATTTCTAAGTGATCCTCTAACAGGCAAAGGGCATACCCTCCCCTTCTCCATTTGTACTGACTAGAATGCAGACACAGTGGTATGAGCCATCCTGGACAATGGAAGAAGGGCAACATCTTAGGGACAGCAAAGCAACAAGCCTAGTCCCTAACAGTACGGAGTCACATTAGATATTACTTGGGGGAGAAACAGGTTTCTGTCTTGTTTAAGCCACTTTAATTTTGGGTCTTTATTATGGCAGCTAAATCTATCCTAATTTATTATCCTCCATTAGACTACAAAGTGTATGCCATCAGAAATTATGTCTCTTTGACTTACCACTTGATAATCCTAGTGCCTGGGCACAGTGCCGGACACTTAGTAGAGACTAAAAACTGATGAATGAAGTTGACTTCTGTACTTTCGGAGCCACAGAGAATAAATTCAGTGACACTTTAGGTAGGACAAGTAATCATATACTCCTAAATTCTCTTTCCCAAGATTAACTTTAATTAAAACTTTAAGTTACTTAAATAATTAAATTATAAAATCCAGGAGTTAAACTTATATGATTGGATAATGTTGCCCTGAAACGTGGTCCTAATAAAATACATTAGCACCAGAATTCATTCTGACTGGGGAGAAGTGGCTTATTGAAATGTGCCAGTTTAGCTACTGAACCAAAGGGTATTTTATATTATCACTAATTATTATTAACCATCTGCTAAATTAACATAATAGCTAACCTAATTATGCCTCCTCACAGTAAGACTCAAAGGAAAAAGTACTTACTGGATTATAAACTTATTGCATACAAAGTAACCAATAAATGAAATTAATTTCAATGCAATCATTATAAAAAGCATTATATTAAGTAATCCAATGAGAACAGTTCTATCAACATGGTAGCCAGGCGTGGTGGCTCAAGCCTGTAATCCCAGCACTTTGGGAGGCCGAGACGGGCGGATCACAAGGTCAGGAGATCGAGACCATCCTGGCTAACCCGGTGAAACCCCGTCTCTACTAAAAAATACAAAAAACTAGCCGGGCGAGGTGGCGGCGCCTGTAGTCCCAGCTACTTGGGAGGCTGAGGCAGGAGAATGGCGTGAACCCGGGAGGCGGAGCTTGCAGTGAGCTGAAATCCGGCCACTGCACTCCAGCCTGGGCGACAGAGCAAGACTCCATCTCAAAAAAAAAAAAAACAAAAAAAAACAAAACAAAACATGGTAAACATGTTAAATAAAACTGCTGTATAATTTTGAACTTAGATTTATACAGTTTCTTCCAACAGTTTTGCTGATGCAAAAGATTAGCTACTCAAGACTCATTTGGAAAAAGTGGTATGAAGAATAAGGAGAAAAAAATTCTAAACATCTACATAGTCTTTGCCATACCAGTGTTTATTAATAGTGTTACAAATGAAATTTCCTCCAGTGTTCATTAGAAATATTTCTAGTTTCTAATGCAATGTGGTACTTCTTTGTTAATATGTAATGTTAAGTGGCAGTGAAAATCTCTGAATCGAAGTTCCTTGTAGCCCACGGAGAAACTACACAAGAAATCTTACTTTAGACTTTAGAAGAAAGTCAATATTTATGAATTATTAAAAACATAATTAGGCCAGGCACCATGGCTCACGCCTATAATCCCAGCACTTTGGGAGGACGAGTGGGTATATCACTTGAGGCCAAGAGTTCAAGACCAGCCTGGCCAACACGGCAAAACCCTGTCTCTACTAAAAATACAAAAATTAGCCAGGTATGGTGGCACACACCTGTAATTCCAGCTACTCGGGAGGCTGAGGCAGGAGAATTGCTTGAACCTGGGAGGCAGAGATTGCAGTGAGCTGAGATTATACCACTGCACCCCAGCCTGGGTGACAGAGAGAGACTCTGTCTCAAAAATAATAATAATAATGATAATAATAATTAGGTTAAAAATTAAACAGAATTTACCAGCTGTAATGAAATAAGCATCTAAATTTATTTTTAAAGGTTCAATGGCTATTTTAAGAAAAACATAATTTGGGGGTTTTTTTGGGGGAGGAGGGGGAATTTATATATATTTATTCTGCTTCAAAGCCAGGATAAAGCTAATATTCTGTATATTTTTTAAATAGCATTCACATACATTTTCAAAAAGATTTAAAATCAAGCATGTAGAGGCCCAACAGAGAATACTAGCAGATATTCTTTATCAAAAACATTTTAATTTGGATATATTTTAAAAGTTATAAAATGGGTAATCTATAACATTATTATTCAGTTAACATTTAAAAGAAAAACAGCTAATCAATAAGTGTCAGTACCTACACTTAGGCTGAAGAATAGTCAGCACAATTTTAACACAACTTCCTGTGATACAATCTGAAAATTTTTTTGAAAGAATCCTAATAGAACTTAGCTGCACAAGTCCATGCTATTCCTTTTATTAGTAACTTCCTGGTTGACACAGCTAAATCAAAAATAAAGAGCTACAATATTTTTCTCTTAGTTAAAAACAGTGATAACTATATTTATAGACAAGGTTTTACCAATACTGGTTGTAGGGCCTTGAATAGGAATTCGTTTAGTCTGGGCCTTAATTTCCTCATTTCGAAAGGGACAAGATAAGATGATTTCCAAAATTCCTGCAAGCTCCAAAAATCTGATACTGTTTGTAGTCAGTGTTCTTGAGGTTCACCTCAGTACCCAATTTTTACAGTAAAAATTATTTTGCCTGGCTTTTACCAAAGTCAGCTATTTGTAATGGAATTCAGAGAATTAATGTATAATTTTAATATATAGAAAACTTCCAAACTGACATCTTTTTCAAAGCTTTTTTTACCAGACAGTAAAATCGCAAACTATATGAACATAAATTGAACTTTCCTTCCTTTTCACAGTTTACTCATAGAAGTAATATTAAAAAATCAAAGTCAAAAGGAACAGTAGCAAGAAAAAGAAGAGATACAGAACTTACATATTATATAGGTTGAATTCACTGAATGAATAAGCCAACGAAGAGCTGAATAGATAGAAATAAGGAAAACTTGAGTCGGCCATTTACCTTGATGAGTAATGCAACCATCTTTTTCCCATCAGCTCCTGGGTTGGCAGGTTTGTTAAATTCCAAATCAAAATAAAGCTTGCACACAGCATTTTCAGGAATAACTTCATAGCAGTGTAAGAGATTTTTTCTAAATTGAATAATTCAAGATTGTTAAATTGATATCTTATACCTTTATTGATTGATTGACTGAGACTGAGTCAGCTCTGTTGCCCAGGCTGGAGTGTAGTGGTGTTAGCTCACTGCAACCTCCTCCTCCTGGGTTCAAGCGATTCTCCTACCTCAGCCTCCCGAGTAGCTGGGACTACAGGCACGTGCCACCACACTTGATTAATTTTTGCATTTTTACTAGAAACAGGGTTTACGCCATGTTGGTCAGACTGATCTTGAACTCCTGGCTTCAGGTGATCCACCTGCTTCAGCCTCCCAAAGTGCTGGGATTACAGGTGTGAGCCACTATGCCCAGCCTCTATCTTATTCCTTTTAAATCGTGGCAGTTTATCTTACATCGCAAGTACTGTGTTAACTGTGCTTTCACTACATACAAGTATGAAATAAGAACATGATAAAGTGAACTGTTCACCATAGGTTTATGGCTCATCGTATCAAGGGTTTCCATCAAGCAAAATGCAACAATTACATCCTGTAACATTATTTAACTGGAAAATACAGTCAATCTTACAGTGCTATTTATTTACAGATGAGTTTGATATTGTGTAATACCTCTATATTTGTTTTTAGTGTCACCATGAAACAAATTTTCTTTGAAAAAAAAAATGTTCTTTTCAGGATGCCATATTCTTCAGATTCCATTAATTTTCCATGAGAATTTTTAAATTCTGTATTTTCATTGGAAGATAATATTTTTAAAATCGGTTAAAAAATTCTGAATCACCTGACTTTGATAAGCTCTCAATGCTCATGTTTGCAGTTACATTCTTTCTGGCATTAAGAGGAATGATTTTGACATGGGTTAAATAGGGAGAGATGCTGACTTAATTTGCAAATAATAATTTGGACTAAAGTTCAGATGGCATCCTATACAAATTAAGGACTTGTAGTAATTTGAAGAGGGAAAAGTTATGTGAAAATTGTATCATCAGGTGGCACAGGTAGTGGAGGAACTCAACACACACATACACATACACCCATACACATCCTGGAGCAGTCAGTACCATATTTACATTGCAAGATGAGAGAGTTTCAGCAAAACATCTGTCACGTTATCTTAATGATTTTCATTCAACTCTAACTGGTGTTGCATGTATATAAACATAAATAAATCCAGTTTCATATTTGAAGCTACTTAGCAACTTTCGAATAAAAGTATTCTAAATCAATATAGGGCATACATAACAATTTACTCTCCTTTTACATACATTACACAAGTCTGAGAAATACTTGAATACGGCTGGGCACGGTGGCTCACACCTGTAATCCTAGCACTTTGGGAGGCTGAGGCGGGCAGATCATCTGAGGTCAGGAGTTCGAGACAGCCTGACCAATATAAAGAAACCCCGTCTCTACTAAAAATACAAAAATTAGCCAGGCATGGTGGCAGGCACCTGTAATCCCAGCTACTTGGGAGGCTGAGACCGGAGAATCACTCGAACTCAGGAGGCAGACGTTGCAGTGAGCCGAGATCATGCCATTGCACTCCAGCCTGGGCAACAAGAGTGAAACTCCATCTCAAAAATATTTAAAAAATAAAAAAAAGAAAGAAAAAAAGAGAAATACTTGAATAGATCACTCAGTTAAAATAAAGCTAATAAGCCAGGTGCAGCGGGTCACGCCTGTAATCCCAACACTTTAGGAGGCCGAGGTGGGTGGATTACCTGAGGTCAGGAGTTAGAGACCAGCCTGGTCGACATGGTGAAACCCTATCTCTAAAAACATAAAAATGAGCCGGACATGGTGGCAGATGCCTGTAATCCCAGCAACTCGTGAGGCAGAGGCTGCAGTGAGCCAAATCATGGCACTGCACTGTAGTCTGGGCAACAAGAGTGAAATTCTGTCTTAAAAAAATAAAAAATAAAGCTAATAACAATTTAAAATAGTGATAAGAAAGTCAAGATAAAGCAGATATTTCTTTATTACTAGGCAAATAACATAAATATTCCTTTGTGATTAATAGTATAATTTAATACCTGTTTGCAAAAGAGAGATTTCAAAACTCCCTTTGAGTACACACATATATTCGTGTACGTGCATGACTATGTACGTGCATGACTATTTTCTCCCAGCACCTGGTGAGATACTCAAGCATTGCTATGACAAGAAAACTCCAGATTTCAATTCTGAGAGTAAAGGAGCAACTAATAGTGTGGTCACAAACTGTGGAGGCCAATTCAGCCTGAACTAATTTCACCAAAATTCCTAGGCAAAGGAAATGGAACTCTAGCTTAATGTGTGGTTCTGCTGCATGCCACCTACCTGGATTTATAGTAAAACCAAAATTCAGCATAGGTTGTCACAAGGTAAATGCGCTGTCCATCTCCTACTTTGTATTCCAAAGCAAATACGTGAACGTCCTAAATAAAATCAAAAAAGATTAGAAAAATTCACAAAATGCAAACCTAAATTCAACTGTAGCTATTGAATGTTCATAAAGAATTTTTCATTCAAGTTTTCAGAAACTGTAATTTGAACATTTGTATTATTAAATACAAGACAAATAGTCACTAGGTTTATGCCATTCAAAATCTAATTATACCTATTTTTTAATCATTCATATAAAAGGTGAAAACAATTAGAATTATGCAGACCGAAGAGAAGAAAGGAGAGAAACCACTCTTAAAAATATTACTCATTTGATTTCCTATGATAGTTCTATGAAATTAAACTTATCTTTTAATGATTTGGGCTAAAATTAATTAGTAAATTCCCTAGTACATATAAAAATGTATGTAGGAGACTTTTTTTTGTTGTTTTTTTGAAACAAGAGTCTTACTCTGTCGCCCAGGTTGGAGTGCAGTGGCACAATCTTGACTCACTGCAACCTCTGCCTCCCAGGTTCAAGCAATTCTTCTGCCTCAGCCTCCCAAGGAGCTGGGATTACAGGCGCCCACCACCAGGCCTGATTAATTTTTTGTATTTTTAGTGGAGACAAGGTTTCACCATGCTGGCCAGGCTGGCCTCGAACTCCTGACCTCAAAGTGCTCTGCCTGCCTTAGCCTCCTAAAGTGCTAGGATTATGGGCGTGAGCCATCACACCCAGCCGAAACCATTTTTTTAAAGGTTAATTACTGTGATAGTGGTTTAAATATAATTGCCCATGCCTCCTGCCATAAAGTTTCTTCTAATAGAGCAATACATCCACAAGTTCTTTTGTTTCCTCTTAGCTAAAGGTAGCTGGTGAACACATTTTTCTTTTCATGAGTGAAAAAATCACAGGACTCAGTTACTTAACCCTAACAAAAATCTTTTTGAAATAAATTTTATAGACTGGTGATTAGCAAGCCCAACGAGCATACCCCTATCTATATCTTTTTAAAATTCAAGTTCAGATGAATCTGTCAGTATTTTAATTGCTGCTGCTTGAATTAGGTTTACCCAAAACGACTAAGAAAGGTATTTCTTACACCATTCTCATGAGATTTGAGTAAGCATATCCTGACTAGAGAAAAGAGGTCCTTCTAAAACTTCCAGCACTTGGAGCTTTTAGACAGCAACAGTGATCAGACTCACAGTACATTTCCGCTATCATATATGCATCTTATCTTTTCTTTCACATTTCTTTATATTCCCCACAGTGCCCAAGAAAAAAAGAAAGTGAAATACACATCTGTTGCTTGATTTAGTGATTTTTTGAGCACCATGTTCTTTGAAAGGCTGACACTCCTTTCTCCCACTTGCTTAATGTGTTGAAAAAAACACGGTTCCCTGCCCTCTAAGCATAAAGCTTCATTTAAATGTCATTACAATTTTTAAAATCTAATGGGCACTGGACGTGTCATTCTTTTTCATTACTAATATAAATTAAATGGTAAATGATTCACAGGGATATTTTTCCTAAATCACATGCCATTAAGATTCCCATTAAATTCTCTTAGTAGAATACATGGCCTGAAATGAAGACAAATAATAGATTTAAAAAAAAAAAAAACAAATTATAATGAAGAAGAAGAAGAAAAAAGAGGAGGAAGTGGAAGAGGAGGACAAAGAAGAGGAGGAGGAGGAAATTACTTCTTTACAGCTTTTAACAAAATTAAAAGCTTGAGCTTGTCGATGAAATAGTCTCCAAATGGAGGGTGGTTCCTCTGGCTTGGACAGTCTTGGTCTATACACTGAGGACAATGGTTTCCTCTCATAATGAGATGCTCGTTCTTCAATTTGCTTCAGTTTTTCTTCCCATTTTCTGTTCATTGGTTCAGAAGTACGGAGAGAATAAATCCTATCCCATGTAATATTTCTATCAATTACTACTAAAACAAACAACAAACAAAAAGGCCATTAATTTCTTTATTTAGAATATATTTTGTTTGATAAAGTTTCAAAACTCACTTCCTGACACTTATTTCCTTGTTTATTCTTGGCATGAAGTTTTACCACAGAACGAGAGCAAGGATGGTTATCAGAAATTCTTAGATCCTGGTTCTTCCTCTAACGGTATTATGACCTTGGACAGGTTAATGAAGCTCCCTGAATCTTATTTAATCAACTGAAAAATAGGAATCAATATTATCTTGAGTACTTTATATACTTACCTTGAAGATAGAAAGGTCATAAGACATAAGCAAATGATCTCTAAATTACAAAGCCTCATGTAAATATATGTGTTTTTTGTATCATTATGGTTTTCACTATACCCATTTTATTGTGTCACATGCTATGACCTTGTCCACCATTCTTGTGCTATTATTTCTCGGGGTAGAATTCATTGCTAGATACCAACGTACAGCTCTTCATTCCCTTTTCCTCTGTTTCTGTCCATGTCTCCTCTTCTCTCTCAACACAACTTTTAGTTGGGAATATGAATGGGAATTACAATATTGGCTAGTTTTGGATGTCTATAGTAATGGATGATTTTTCTTTCTATATAATACTTTGATGTCAACCATACCAGAGTAAGGGTGCCAGGCAATAATTTTCCAATTTGGGATTATAATTCATTTACAAAAGAAAAAGAATAGGTTTTTAGAAGAAGATGGGAAAACTTTCACTCTAGATTAAAAACAGCCAAATCAGCCACAAACTCCTTGCACCTAAACTCACTCTCATAGTGACCCTCGGCTTGGCCATATGACTTGTTTTGGGCCAACATCACATTGACAAAAGTGAAGCAAGCAGAGGTTTAACGAGTGCCTTTGCAGCAGACTTGGTTATCCTAAAATCCTGCCCTGAGATTGCCATGCCATAACTCTAGCCTCATAGAGGATGAAAGTCCACATGGAAAAGAACCAAGGAATTGCAGCCAACAGCCAGCATAAGCAGTCAGATACATGAGTTGGGCCATTCCAGACATCCAGCCATCATCTGAATTCAATGCATTAGTAAGCCTGAGTCCCACAGAGACCTACCAAACTGCCCAGCCAACCCAAAGAGCTATAAGAAAAAATAAATTTGGTTGTTTCGTCTTTTTTAAGCCAGTAAGTTTGGGGCTGGCTTTGACATAGAAACAGGTAATTAACAGAGTTCCTCTGTTCATTAATATCATCTTTGCCATAATTTACCTATGTGGAAAATAGATATATTAGGGTTTAAGTGAAATAATATGTACTAAATCATTTAACAGAATACGTTTGTGCTTATTGAGTTGATAAACATCGTCTTGAATTTTAGCAGAAAACTTTGCAGCAACACAAACTCATTGGCAAACGAGTATTTCCTGGAAGGAAAACCAGAATCTCCCTAAAAGATTAAGAGGGGGCCAGGCGCGGTGGCTCACGCCTGTAATCCCAGCACTTTGGAGGCTGAGCCGGGTGGATCATCAGGTCAGGAGTTCGAGACCAGCCTCGCCAAGATGGTGAAACTCCATTTCTACTAAAAATACAAAAATCAGCTGGGCGTGGTGGTAGGCACCTGTAATTCCAGCTACTTGGGAGGCTGAGGCAAGATAATAGTTTGAACTGGGAGCGGAGGTGCCAGTGAGCCGAGATCGCACCACTGCACTCCAGCCTGGGTGACAGGGCAAGAATCCATCTCAAAAAAAAAGATTAAGAGAGGGTAGGCCGGGCACGGTGGTTCATGCCTGTAATCCCAGCACTTTGGGAGGCAGAGGCGGGCGGATTACCTGAGGTCAGGAGTTTGAGACCAGCCTGACCAATATGGTGAAACCCCGTCTCTACTAAAAATACAAAAATTAGCCAGGCGTGGTGGCGGGCTCCTGTAGTCCCAAATACTTGGGAGGCTGAAACAGGAAAATTGCTTGAACCCAGGAGGCAGAGATTGCAGTGAGCTGAAATTATGACACTGCACTCTAGCCTGGGCAACAGAGCAAGACTCCATCTCAAAAGAAAAGAAAAGAAAAAAAAGGGCGGGGTAGGACATCATGACCTTGTTAGAAAAAAAAAAAAAAAACGCATATTATCCACAGATTTCAAATCTGACATCAATCATAACAGACCTAAGAAAGATTATTCTCTCAGAGTTCTACCTAATTCACATAAAAATTATAAACTAGGAAACAGAAATATAATTCTAAAGGTACTAACATAAATTTCATAACAGGTATGCTTAGGAAAAATATCAATTCAACTGGATTGAGGAGATGAAGCAATTTTTTAAAAAACTGCTTTGGCCGGGTGCGGTGGCTCACACCTGTAATCCCAGCACTTTGGGAGGCCAAGACAGGCAGATCACAAGGTCAAGAGATCGAGACCATCCTGGCTAACATGTAAAACCCTGTCTCTAATAAAAATACAAAAAAAATTAGCCAGGCATGGTGGCGGATGCCTGTAGTCCCAGCTACTCAGGAAGCTGAGGCAGGGGAATGGCGTGAACCCGGGAGGCGGAGCTTGCAGTGAGCTGAGATAGTGCCACTGCACTCCAGCCTGGGTGACAGAGCGAGACTCTGTCTCAAAAAAAACAAAACAAACAAAAACCACTTTAACTTGTCAATACAAAGTGATATTGCTCCTTATTGCTAGATTCTGAGTATTGAGTTACTTTGATCTGCTTCACATACAGCTAAAAATCTGCTACGCTTAGATAAACCTAATTGAGAAACTGACTTTCTATTATGAAATTTAACTTTTAACAAAGTCCACTGATTATTAGTGAAGAAAATAAATACAGAATGTAATCACATCTGAATTTAGCTAGTGTCTAACCGATAACTGACTACAAATGACTATGTGGATGTTCGTACTTAGTGACACTGAAATTTTATCATGAAAAATTGTTTGATTTTGTAAAAATCTTGGTGGGACTGTAGCAGGATGAGCGGCAGACAAAACTCCTCAGACACCGAGTTAAAGAAGGAAGGGGTTTATTCGGCCGGGGACATTGATTGGCAAGACTCCTGTCTTAAGAGCCGAGCTCCCCAGGTGAGCAATTCCTGTCCCTTTTAAGGGCTCACAACTCTAAGGGGGTGCGTGTGAGAGGGTCATGACTGAGCAAGCGGTGGGTACATGACCGGGGGCTGCATGCACCAGTAATTAGATCGGAACAAAACAAGATAGGGATTTTCACAGTGCTTTTCTATGCAATGTCTGTAATCTATAGAAAACAGAACCAATTAGGTCAGGGGTCGGTCTTTAACTACCAGGCCCAGGGCGTGGCACCGGGCTGTCTGCCTGTGGATTTCATTTCTGCCTTTTAGTTTTTACTTCTTCTTTCTTAGGAGGCAGAAATTGGGCATAAGGCAATATGAGGGGTGGTCTCCTCCCTTAGGACCATGGGAGTATGCCATACATGAACATCATGAAGTCACAATGAAAAAACAGCTTAAGACTCACTGAACTGGGGAAACGATGAGCGCCAACAGAAGAAGAAAGAGAAGTTCAGTACATACCATGCCCCCTTCATGTCTGCACAGTCTGAAAATTTTAACAGCTGGGGTGAGATCAGAAGACAATTGGGGCTCAGTCTAGCCCAGCAGGAGGGTTGAATTACAAAAAGCCAAGGAAATGGAGAACAGGAAGGCATCTAGCATTCCGGTTTGGGACTACCACATTCCTCATCCCTCCCCTCTGGGGGAATATGTCACCATATTAGAAATGCTTTTAATTCCCGGTGGTGAAAGAGTGTTGTCTTTCTTTTACATAATTGTGTATCAAAGCTCCTTTCCACTCCGGGACTGTAACTGTTTTTGGTAATAGTTTCCAAGTTCCAAAGGAAAACATTTATTGTATTTTAAAAGATTGGACTCTGCCAGGGCGGGTGCAGTGGCTCATGCCTGTAATCCCAGCACTTTGGGAGGCCCAGGCGGGCGGATCACAAGGTCAGGAGTTCGAGACCAGCCTGGCCAACATGGTGAAACCCCATCTCTACTAAAAAAATTAAATTAAATTAAATTAAAGATTGGGCTCAGAGAATTTCTATTATTTACTTCTTACATTGCACAGAATGTTTGTTTAACCATGTTTGATTATTTAAGCATGGTTGATACCGATCTTTCAACCGAAGGTGGTTAAGCTAGAAAAAAGGCTATGTTAGTCCTTTTCGAGTAACCACAGTGGGAGAAGAGGCAGCGGGGATGGAAGGGGTGAGATAACGCTGACCTAAATAGCCCCAGCTTTCCCGTGTTTATGCCCAGACTTGCCCAGCTGTGACACTTGATGGCATGGATCCCAGGAGCAGCTGAAGGAGGGGGCACATGCTTCATATTTACTGGTTTCTGGGGGGACCTGAAGCCAGCCTGGTCATGGTTCTTCCTAGCCTAGTTCTCTCAGTTTCCTTTATCTTTATTCCTCCCTCCTTCCCTCCCTCCCTCCCTCCCTCCCTCCCTTCCTTTCCTTCTTTCCTTCCTCCCTCCCTTTTTTCTTTTCTTTTCTTTTCCTCTCATCACTGGTCAATTCCTATTTCCCAACTCCAACTTCTCCCTCTACCCTGAGATTAGATTCATCAGTATTTTGTGTTGTCTGCCAATACTCTAGTTCTACAATTTGGTAATATCCTGGTATTTGACAGTATTTTCTTAATATAATCCCTTTTCTAGCCTTTTGGAATGCATTTGTACTATTTCTCCCACTGTTAAAGTATTTATTATAAAGTATGTGATCAAGAAGCATTTACAAAAATATTATTATATAAGTTCACTTTCTGGATGAATAACACCTTAAGAAATTAAGTATAAGTGACTGGATTTTCTTTTTTTCTCCTGCTTCAGTCACTTTGCCTTTCTACGCTTCAGCAAAAGTAACTCATATTTAAATTTCCCCAAATCCTCTTGTAAGGAGTAAGAAAACACACAGTGATATGTTGTGCTTTTTTTTTTTTTCCCAGTTCCTCCTTTCTATCCTCCCCACAGGATCTCCCATCCAAACAGCGTAACTCTGCCAGGCAGACCAATCACCCTTAAAACCATTTTCATCACTTTTCACAGGGATAATGATTCATAGCAACATTCAGCTCACACAGGTAAACCAATGCCATGAAGTCTAAACTCCCCTCCAGAATCTGGCCCTAAATCATTTACCTATTTCATTTCTTACTCTTCCACCATCTCACCAAATGAATTGATGATGACCTCTCCTTTGTCCTGAGCCACTCCAGAAACCTCCCCCAACCCGGCACACATTTCTCTTACCTGGAATGCCTCACGTTGCCCTTCCCGAATTCTTCCCCTTCCAGGCCCAGATCAAGTTCTGTCACCTCTGGGATACCCCTGTAAAGAGAAAATCACTGGCTTCAGTCAGAAGCCACTGCCTCCAGCCTACTGTTTTGCTACAATTAAAATGTTTGACTGGGCACGGTGGCTCACGCCTGTAATCCCAGCACTTTGGGAGGCCGAGGTGGGTGGATCACCTGAGGTCAGGAGTTCAAGACCAGCCTGGCCAACATGGTGAAACCCCATCTCTACTAAAAATACAAAAATTAGCTGGGCCTAGTGGTAGGCACCTGTAATCCCCAGCTACTTGGGAGGCTGAGGCAGGAAAATCATGTGAACCTGGGAGGCAAAGGTTGTCGTGAGCCAAGACTGCACCACTGCACTCCAGCCTGGGCAACAAGGGTGAAACTCTGTCTCAAAAATAAAAGTTCGTAGACTAAGTAAATTAGTATGATTTACAGGAATCCAGAAAACTGCTGCTGATGCTTGCTCATTTTGGCAAGAAAGTTTAGCACAGCAAGGGGTTTGGGTATCACAATGGGATAAGGACTAGTTCAACCACACTAGTCCCCTCTTCGCAAATTACTGCTCTGCAGAGCCACTGTTAGGGTCGGGAGTGGGTCCTATTTCTCGGTTTTACTGAGGCAGAAAAAGACTGTCAAACATTGTGTTCACTCAATTCGGGAGGGATAAAGAAAGGCCTAAGTCGTATTTGTGGGATCTGAGTTTAACTCCTGTGACTCTTTTTTCAGCAAGAGCAAACTACTTAACACTTTTTTTTTGAGATGGAGTGTTGCTCCGTCACCCAGGCTAGAGTGCAGTGGCACAATCTTGACTCACTGCAACCTCTGCCTCCCGGGTTCAAGCAATTCTCCTGCCTCAGCCTCCCAAGTAACTGGGATTACAGGCGCCCACCACTGCACCCGGCTAATTTTTTTATTTTTATTATTTTTTGTATTTTTAGTAGAGACGGGGTTTTACCACCTTGGCCAGGCTGGTCTCAAACTCCTGACCTCCTGATCCACCTGCCTCGGCTTCCCAAAGTCCTGGGATTACAGGCATGAGCCACCGCGCCTGGCCTTAACCTCTTTAAATTGTAATTCCTACCCCGAGGGATTGTTGAAAGGATGAAACAAACAAATGTATTATGAAAATGTAAAAGCATGCAATAAACTCTCAGCAAGTGGTAACGATACATAAAACTAAGTATATTTCTGTGCAGAATATAGTCCCTATAGTCAAATAGGCGCAAGCGTTAGAAATAGGCTCTGCCATGGGGTCCCTGATCTGACTTCTGAATGTCAAGAACCTTTTAAATCTGATGCAGAATGTCGTGCTCACGTGTTGGAGAATTCTTCTGCGAAAACGATTCACAGTTTGTTTCAGGGTCTAAAATGAGTTCATGACCCAAAATAGGAAGGGGATCAGTAGGGCAGTGTATAGCACACCCTTCACGTAACTATTAATAACTCCATCTTAGGAAAAGACCCCATTTTATATTTCATAGGGCATTTGCCAACAAGGATACTATACTTTAATAAACAAATAAAAAACTAGTCCGCATCCACTCAGGTAAGGACACAAACAAGCGCCCTCTTCCACTGTCAGTTCTCACCCAGGACTCTGCCTTCGGCAGCTCCAAACAGTCTTAATTGACGCTGTCTTTGCAGAAGGACCTCTTGGGCTTCTTTTTCTCTTCTTCACTCCCTCTGGATTGGTTGTTCATCTCTTTGTCCTATCTCTTTTTTTCCTCGTGATGTTAAATGCTACTTTGTTTGCTGTGGGATACTTAACTTGTAACGTTTATATATGGATTAAGTACACTACTGTGTACGGTTTGCAGTACTGACTGATGCGCGGAGTGGCTTGAGCCTGTGTGTCCAGCATGCGTGGACCTGCTTATTACTAGCCCGGCACCCTGGCGACAGGAGGCTAAGGCTTTTGATTTAGGGAGAGGGACCTGGGGGTAACCCCAAGAAAGGCCTCAGGTCACCGGAGGGGGGACGGAAATTACCGGTGGGCGTCCCGGCCCGCTCCTCTTCTTCTCAGAGCTCACACTGGGCAGCAGGCCTGGCCTTGTCTCTCTTCTAGGTCCCCGTTGGGCCTGGCGCGGTTTCCAAGTCTTCCTCAAATTACCTCCAGAATCCCGCGCTGGGAGCGGAAGCCCGCGGACTCTCAGGAAGACCCAGCTTTCAAATCCGGGGCGGGGGAGCGGGGCCGGGCCTCGGGGGCGGGGCTTCGGGGCGGGGCTTCGGGGCGGGACCCGGGCGCGGGGGCGGGCGCGGGCTGCAGCGGGCGGGCGGCCCCCGGGGCCCAGCCCGGGCCTGGTTCTCCGGCGGGCGGGAGCTGGGGGACGGGCCCCAGGGAGGGGGCGCGCGGGGCCGACAGGGGCGGGCCGGGGGCGGGGCTAGCGCTGGAGCACATCTCCCGGCGGCGGGCCGCTGAAGCGGTGCAGACGCGGATCGTAGCGGGTGGCTGCTGCTCTCGGGCGGTTGTGGAAGGTGTGAGGAGGCTGTGCGGTGAGTGCCGCGCTCGCTCCGGGCGGTCAGCCCTGTCCCCGCTCCCTGCGTCCTCCCAGGCCCAGCGCCTGCCCGGGGACCTGGGCGGCGGAGCCTTTGTTTTGCCACCTCACCCGGGGCGGCGGCGAGCAGTGAAGCCCGCGGAGCGAGAGACCTGGCCCGGGGGCGGGAGTCTGGACCGGGGCCGGGGCAGCCAGGCAGCGGGTTAAGGCTTTTGATTTAGGGAGAGGGACCTGGGGGTAACCTAAGGAAAGGCCTCAGGTCATCGGAGGGGAGACCTGACCCAGGGGCGGGAGGCTGGCCTGGGGCCGGGGAGGCCAGGCAGCGGGAGGCCGGCCCGGGGGAACCGAGGCCGGGGCCGGGAGGTCGAGCACGGGGCACCGAGCTCCGAGGGCCGGAGACCCGGCGGCCGGGCCTGGGGCCGGGAGGCGGGGCCAGGCAGCGGGAGGCAGCGGCAAGCTGGAAAGCAGACGGTGCTACCGCCGGCGGAGGAGTGGCCCCGGGAAGCGGTGCGGCGAGGGCTGGGGCGGCCGGGTGCTGACTGTGAGGGACTCGCCCTCGGGGCTGATCCTTCCAACTTTGGGCGAGGCTTCGGTCTCTGCCGCCTTCCATGCCTGGGGCCTGGACTATCCCGGGTTGACTGTGTGGTTTAGCTCTTCCAGAGAGCTAGTCGCAGGGTTTAAAGTCCAATTCCTTTTCGACCCTGCAGAGTTTCGTGAGTGCTCACAGCTCATCCCTGTGGCTGTGTCTCCGTGGCCACAGCTGATTGGCGTCGCCTTGAAATCCCAGGCCGTGAGGAGTGAGCGAGCCCTGCTCACGCTCGGCGCTGTTGTTTTCAGTGGGTGTGCCCTGCACCTGCGTCTTTCCCCCATTCTCAGTAAGTGGCACCCAAGCAGGAAACCGGAAAACATCCTTCTCGGCCCCCTCTCGCCCACCTACTTCTTTTCCCGCTTAGTCACCAAGCCTTGTCGACCTTGTAAACGTCTGCCAGATCTGTCCACGTCTCTCCATCTCCACAGCAGCCTCTTCCCTGGTCTCTCCACCTCCAGACCCGCCTGCTCCTTTGTACTCCACTTTTCACAGCACAGAGGGATCTTTATGAAATGAAAGTCTAGAAAGCTCGTCCTTTGCCCTTAGGTTAAACCCAGCACTTAATACGGCTAACAAACCCCAGCACGTGTTGGGTCCTGAGTGCCCCCACCCCTCCCTATCTTTAGCACCGATTCACTTTCTGCACAGCAGTGCTGACCTTCATAGCTAGTGTCTGCCACACCTCTGCACTCCCTTTCTCCCGCCATCACATTTGATTAGAAGTAAGAGCTGCTACTTAAACTTCTGTTTTCATTAAAACAGTTCAAGGTTCAATCTTCCTATACTGTGTTCTTTCTGCAGCCAGCATTCTCTAAGAGAGATGTGTCATATCCTCTGCAGTTGCTTGTTTACTGTCTTCCCTGCTAGATTTGCAAGCAAACTCCAGGAGGGATGGACTTGGTTTATCTTGGTGTCCTTAGTGTCTTTCACCAAATGCGGGCCCTGGCACAACGCAGTGAATGCCCATCGGTTGTGTTTTTATTTTTATGCCCTATCTAGAAAAAGTAGACCTGGTTTAGGATTATTTAGCAAATAATAGTTAGAAAAGAAATGGTAGAGGTGACATGGAGTCACTGAAACCATGTAAACCTGCAAGATAGCAGAAAGAGGGCCAGGAAAGGTGGTTAGACTAGACTGTATCAAAATGGGCTCAGCCACTGTGAATGTGCGTGCTGTGGTTACATCATCTCTAAAAGTGAAATGTAAAGCTTAAATCATCTCTATCACAGCCCGATGCTTGGGCTTTGGTTTTGCTTTGCCTTTTTGTAAAAGAAGGTTTTTGAAAGTGAAAATATATTTTAGTGAATGACGAACATTTTATTGGAGTATGGCAATAAAACCTGTTCAGAGTAAGAGACATTAGACATTGTACCTAGTTAAATCAGGTTTGCTTTTGCTATCCTGAATAAAGGCCTTGCCTCTTGCCTTTTGAAGAGACTGGCATCTGATATAGGGAATTATAATGCTTCTTCACTGTTTTGCTTTCAGACCTCATTTAACACAATCTCCTACTGCTTCATCCCCCTACAAAGCAGTCTTTATTTTCATGAATGATATATTACATTGCTTCTGGTGCCTACTATTAGATGTTTAAGCTCTGCCCCAAAGATAGGAAGCACTGGTATTTGGGCCTAAAAAAAGATGTGAGAATTCTTAAGATTTATATAATGTTCTTTCTCTGCATGTTTTGTTCTTACCTTCACATGTTGCCTGTAGGGCTTCTTTGCATTACAATAATGCAATCAAGCTACCTGATATGTATTGGACACCGTCTGGCATCTGCTTTGTTGAGCCACTTTTGAATGCCAGTGAGCATCGGTATAAGCCCTGCATAGAGATAGGGTTTGTCTCATCCACTGCTTGATACACTCAGGGTCTAGTATAGTACTCTGCACACAGTTGGTGTTCAGTAAATTGTTATGGTGCAAATATCAAATGAATAAATGCTACTGAATCTGACTTTTGGCAGTTTCAGTCTTCCAGACAGTAGGGTTTCTTCAAGCGGTTTTAAACCTGAATCTGATTCTGCAAAGTAGTCATTCTTGGTGGGAGTGGTGAGCCTTTAAAGTTATCTGTAATTTTTATAAAAAAACATTCAAGATCCTCCATTTTACACTTATATAAATCATTTAGATCTGTGAAGGCTTTCCCGTTTTCTCCTTTTGTCCCTCCAAAAACACTATCCTAGGACTTCACTTGGCACAGGGAGGACAGACCTTTTGCACATGGTAAGTGCCATTCTTTCTGACTTGTGTCGTAAACTCGGAGGCTTTGAATAGTGGGGAGTGCTCTATACTGTCTTCCTGGTCACATGGCCCATGCCAGAGAAAAGGAAAGGATGGTTTGCTTGTATAGTACAATGGAACTTATTTCAATTTATTCTGTATTTGATTTTACATTCCTGTTCTCATATTTTTACCTTAATTACGTAGTAAATATTAAAAGATTGACTTCACCAGGTCCAGTGACAATAGCCAGTTTGATAATTCTTGTATGTACCCAAATGAATTCAGAGACCAGATGGAGAAAGATTTTGATAAAACCTCTGGTACATTACAACTGAAGTCTTTTCTTGTCCAAACTATTGTGAAACAGATGTTCTTTCTGTTTCATTTGCTAAATCTGGAAATGTGACTGCTTTTGGGACTTTTTCCTCTCTACAGGTAATAAATATAATCCTGATACTTTTCAAGTTGTTTGACAGAAGTGTAATCTCCCCAGAAGTCCTATTGGACAGGCTTCACTTTTCCTTTCGAGGAACACAGAGATATAGGAAATATGTTTTAATGAGTTATACCGAATGCTGAGCATAAAACCAATTATTTTACTTTTATTATTATTATTATTTTTTTTTTTTTTTTTTTTTTTTTTTTT